>NW_017100265.1:2335124-2347306 GCF_001263275.1 Habropoda laboriosa | reverse complement strand
CCTCGAAATTGATGTTGCCTGGCCACGCGATCTCTCCGGGCCACTCGAGCTGCTCGATATTTCTCGCCTGCTCTATCCCCTTTCCGCCACTCGAACAAGACGCCGCGTGAACATATTTATTACAGCTGCCCGTGACCCCTGCAGCATACTTTATTGGTTATGGCCTCGTAAATAGGATGTTTTGTCGAGATTCATCTCGCGCTACACCCGTCCGTTGTTGTCCATGATGACTTAATACCGCGAGATTGATTCGAGCCTGACGGTTTAACTGAAATTCGAACATCGCACGAAATTTCATACTACACGGTTCAATTTTCGTAATTTAGCGTGTGTGCAATTTTTCCATTCTTTCGTTCGACATTTCTCGAAGTTTTTTTCATTTTATGTAACGTAGGATGAATAATTTTTAGCCTGGTTTCTATTGTACCTGGTGAAAAATCTGCGACAAAGGTTGTCCAACTAATTATCCGCGACCTTTAGGTTCCCCGACGGTAATTTAACCAAGAATTGTATGAACTTTAAGTTAAGAGGGAAAAAATGTCGAAATTTTGATATCTCGAGTAACCACTTGAGCAATCAATTTGCCAAGAGAAATCCGACATTCCGTAATATACGACCTAATAATATCCTATTGGTACACATGTACAGCACGCTGTTAAGTAGTACAAAAAGAACTATTGCAGAATTGGATTATTAGTTTCGTCGCTGACCAATGAGCTCCTCGCCTGTAGGTTTAAAACTGTTAGAGGCTTTGCCGTGTAAGCCACGTTGCTATAGAAGTTCCTCCGTTTAGAAAACTAGAGGCATAACGATGTGGTACGTAAACCTACTTTAGAAAATCATCAATGAACTGTCGATGACTGTAGAAGTCAACCAAGTGACAGAATGAAAGTTTCAGCTAAAATCAGTCTTTTTTTCATTCTTACCGGACTGGCATATATTATTGGATGATCGCAAAAGTTTGTGCTCGCTTTGAGAATAAAACACAATCGGTGTGTGCAAAAGCAGATTTCATTTGAAATGGAACGAAATGAATAATTATTTGAAAGTAAAACACAGGCGGTGTATCCTTCGATGGGAATGCAACATTACGCTAAAAGAATAATACAAGGTTCTCGCCAGCTCTGAAAATCGGGCACGAACTTTTGCAATCATCCGATATAACGGTGAATTCCACCGAATCTGCATTTCACCGCACAAATTTCACATAGAACGACAAACAACACGTGTCCACTGGACCAATAGCGTTGCATTAATGAAGCTCACAAAGAGGAAACTCGTTCGACGCGGCCGCTTACACAACGCTAATTACGTTATCCAATGTACACACGTAGGTTCGGGGTGTTCAGCCTCTTAGCCTGCCGTGGTTTCGCCATCGACAGATGCAACTTGACGCATTCCTGTTCATTATCTAATTTGCCGATCGTTTGCAGACTCACGTGCCCCGAGCCCTATTTCGTCAGCGAGGGCCTGTACGCCGTGCTCGAGGAGCTGGAGAACACGCGCGAGGTTACCCTACACGTGATGTCCATTGGCGGCTTCATCGAGGATCCAGGGAAGGTAAGTCGTCCACCATTACGCAAACGTTTTCTTTTCGCTTAGATCGAGCGAAATCGCCTCTGTCAAACTGAACAGACGCGACGTATCGTTCTATTCTTCCCGCGCGCGGGTTACAAAATCGAACGACGCGTTTCGAATAGCGATACGGTCGAAAGAAGAGGTAGGAGTTATTTTCGAGGATCAGATGTGAAGTTTGCATTCGGTCGAAACTCGTGAAACGTGGAATTTGCAATTGACGTGTGATTTATTGATAATTATTCTAGTTTTCTGTGACGACTTACTATTTTTTATTATTTGTGGAATACTGGGATATTGAGTTGTTTGATCGAAACGAAGTTAAAAAGTCACGCTAAAATATTTAATTCTAAAAGAATATTGGTATGAGGATTCGTGACACTCTATTCCTCCTTTGCATATATTTTGCATGAGCATTCAGTCGAAGAATAATTTTTTAAAACTTCCCTTTTCATGATATGATATAGAATTTTGATATATAGCCCATTTGAAAAAAAAAAAGCAAAATTTCAAAATCATACCATAAAATGCAAAGATGGGAAGCAAAGTCTCGTTATTAGCGTATCAATCCGACGAATTTCTTCAATCTACCAAACCAAGGCGAAGTCACATTTTTAATTACGTTTATTCATCACGAACGATCCCCAGCCACCTAAACATTTCACCGTACAACTTCCACACGCCCATCAAGGGCTCGCCATCTCGATTAATTTCGCTCGCCATACTTCATTTTCGACTAATCGACGTCATCCCATCGAGCGCAGCCTCTCCCGCGGCGCAAGAAGCCAGAACGTACAAAAGGAAGAAAAGGCGGCGGTAGAGAAGAGAGCCAAGGAGGCTCACTCGGCTCGCTCGCTCGCGTTCTTTCAAAATCAAAGGCGAGAGTTCTCCTCTACTCTTGTGTCTGGCTCCCTTTCTGGAGGTCGGTTGCGCGCGGCGCAATAAGAGCCAGCAGATACTCGAATAAATAAAAACACGGCTAATTGCAAGCGCACGGATGCCGGTTCATCCGTCGACCCTTCGTTATCTGACGCGAGCACCGATTAAAATTACGTACAGCCATGCAGAGAACCGTACATCGGTCTCGCGCGTTTCTCTGCCCCCTTTCTCTCGGCCCTCTTCTTGGGTCGCTAATTAAATGCAACGGCTAATTAGATAACTGATAAAAGGTTATGGCGGTCCGCGAGCCGCACGATGTACTTTTGGCCCCTCTTGGACGCTCTCTCTAACGTTCACCATCATCTTCCTCTCTCCACTGCTGTCTTCCTATCTTCCTTCTCTCTGCTCTCTCTTATCCCCTCTCTGTTAACTCGTTTTTCGTTGTTTTTCCCTTCGTTGCGTTATCTTGTACTTCCCCTCCTCTTTCTTCTTCTTCTTCTTCTTCTTCTTCTTCTTCCTCCACTCGTCTGAAGTTTTTTATCCCCCGACTTCTTTTGCCTTTGTTCTGCTACTTTTTCTCCCACTTCGTCTTTTTCTTCTTGCTCCTCCACTTTGAGCTGTTGTACTCTTAAAGTTCTTCTAATTTTTTCTTCGTGCATGTCAAACTGTCTTGCTTTTGTTTCGTTTCTTCCCCACCGCCGTCACATCGTTCGCCTTTTTGCCCCGTTTTCGGTTTCTTCTTTCTCCTTCGTGTATTTTTGCCTCCAACCTGCTTCTTTCTTCTTCCGTTTTTTTCTTCTCTCTCTCTTTCGCTACGCTGTGCGGTTTCCTTTTCTGCCAGCTTCTTTTCTTTCCTTCAGCTGCTCAGTTTCGTCTCTGAGCTTTCTTACTTTCGCTCCTCTCTTTCACATTCTCTCCCGGCTATTCCACATTTTGCTTTTGCTAATCCTTCGTTAGCTGCTACCTTTTACACATCTCCCCGCGTATCTTCTCGGGAACAGTATGAAAGTACACCTTATACTTTCTCCTTCTTCCTCGCTTCTCCGCCTTTTCACCGCTGCCGTCTCTCTTTCATATTTTTTCTGCGCTATTATTGTCTCCCCGTCTTTCATCTTGTATTTTAGCGTCACCGCTACGTTGCCTCTTTTCTCCATTAGTCTCCACTTCACTCTCCGTTTTCTTGATTTACTCGGCCGCGTTGTTTGTCCTCTCATCCGTATCTTTCATTTCTACTCGTTCTGTAGACGAGAATAGAATCCAGCGATTTACTTTTCTTCGTCTTCGCGTAAAACATATCCCTCCGCGTTTTCCCACTTCAATATTCGCGTTTTCCCCGCTAGCACCTTTAATCGTTCCCACTTGTATTCCCCCCTTTACGTCGTTTAACTTCTTCCTTCACACACACACACAGAGACACCTCTCAACCCCTTTTCCTCTCTAATCCTTCACCCTTCCCACCTCCGCGCATCTTCTCACACCTCAGAACCCTTCTTCTTTACCTCTTTCCTTGAACCAGCTACTCGCGTTCATTCCGCTTCGAAATTCGAAACTCGGCTCGAATTCCAGCGTCGATGAGGTATCCGCGACCTTGAGGCTTTACAGGCTTCGCTTTGGATAGCAGCGTAGGAAGGGCAGCTAAGCGGAAATCTAATTAATGCGTTTTTACCTGGAACGAAGTACTACGTGGAGCAACGTTCCGGGAACTCGTGTGCGGTGCGTGAGTACTCTAGGTGGCAGAACTGTGAGTCGCGTTATCGTTAATCTCGTGGCGTACAACGGGGGCTGACAGGGCAACGATCCATTTTTTCACGGTGGCTCTCCGCCGTGCAAACATTCGATAACACGTGCTACACATCGTAATTCTGTTATTCTTACGGACGATTGATAGCGGGTCGTGTTGCTTAATCTGCCGGGGAAAGTCTGTCGAACTTGAGAGAACCGTGTGTTTCGCGATTGCCGTGTCCGAGATATGAAATTCTTTCTGGGTTGAGGCAGGACCACCTATTTCACTCTTGTGTCTCGCGATTAGTATTAGGAGGCCGGGAAAGATTCGAGTAAGCTGAAATTTCTTGAAACTTAATTTTATTAAAATTTAATTGACTTTTATTATAAAGTTATCACCACTTGTTTCTACAACTCTATAAATTTGTGCATTCTGTTAGTGCAAGAGTCTCGAGTTCTACTTGCAAACAAGAGATTGACCCTTTAATGCGTAACGCGGGTAAAGTTTGTTACTTTGGTCGTATCGTTTTGAAAGTCGGTTTATTGAATTAAGGTAGAAGCGTATAAAGGGTGAAATTAAGTATTAAATTAAAGTGGAAGTGCACCAAGAGGCTCCAACAATACAGTGCGAGTAACGAAAGGGTTAACTGCTGTATCGTTTTTAAAGTATTTATTTGCTAAAGAAAAATTGTCATGCACAAAAGTAAACAGTAGTCGTAAGGAGATGGGTTTGGACATCCTTTATTGTTGACAGAAAAACAACATAAGACCATGTGTTGTACAAAAAAGGTAAACACCCTTCGCGTGGCTTCACTGACCAGCTAAATAGATAGAACCTTGCACGTTAAATTTGCAAACTACTGCAACAAATTTGGTTCAAATTTGTCGCTAACAGAAAAATCACACCAACTTTCTCCGATACCTAATATGTCTCAGATACGAATTTTTTTAAGGTAATAACACAGACTTGTAAAATAATCAGAACGAATTGTTTGCACTGTTACTAACTTATCAGTAGCGTGAAATAGGTGTGTTTTATAGGTTTGTTGATACAATGGCATTGTAGTTACATGAACTTTCGTTGCGCAAAGGTTTCAGTGATTGAGTATTGTTTTAACATTTCATTATGCAAATGCTCGAACCTCGACAGAAGAAATACCTATTGTATTTTTGATCTTTTTCAAACGAACAATATTACACACAAACACATTTCGATTGCAACACGATATATATTCGAATGGAAATTACTTTTACAATATCGTAATCGATGTAAAGTACAAACGCGGAGAATATTAACAGTTAAACGATCGAGGAACAAACGTCGGTAATATAAGTGATTTATCTTTTGTGGCAGATCCTTTTTTTTTTTCACAAATCGCTAGGATGAATCGAATTTTTATCAGACTACGCTCATTATACCGTTTTGATACGTAATTGGCATTTATGCGTGCCCGTAAATAACACCGGCACCTCGTACTCGCTATGATTGCGGGAGTGCGCTTAAAGATCAGGAATCATCGGTTTATGAAGCAATAACGCATCACCGGACAGCCACGCGTTGCAATAAAATATTGTCTTTAATTCACGCTGGCATGAATCGATCTGCCAATCAGCGCAACGTTCACGATTAAAAACTAAAGGCGTCCTTTCACGAAGGACGTCGTGCTGCTGTGGAAATTAATGGAACTGTAAAAACTATTATGCACGAGAGGAGCGAGAGGGGTAATTACCATTGGCATTTCAAGATACTCCAACGAAATCACTTCCAACGAGCTTGCGACAGTCGATTGAATACGAAAAGACGTATCAAGCGACGATACGAACAGTGGGTAGCACTCTTTCAATTTCTCAAGGATCCTTCAGCTGAGGATTTTATTTTTTTTTTTTTTTTTTTTTTTTTTTTTTACCGATAGTTTAACGATAACTCGGATTACTTTTGCACAGTCAGACCAATTGAGAAAAATTAAGAGAAAAATTTGGAAAAAATTCTGACACAGTTAAATAGATCTTATCGTTATCTACGAATCTTCCAGCACTGTAACGATTAAGTATTAAATACCTACTGGTGTGTTAATCCTTCATGTAACGTCCTACTTCTCCGATATTTCCGATATCGAGTTCACTTGACTTATCGAGAAATGTCGCTGGACCAATTGGGAATTTTAAAAAAAGAATTTGGAACAGTGTTGGATAAGGTGGGGATATAAGTATGGCTCGAAAAAGAAGAGAGAAATTTCCGATAAATAATCCGCTAAATAAGTCTTCCAGCATTGTAAGAATTAAGTATTAAGCACACCGGTGTATTAATTCTGCATATATTATGTTTCTATCGATATTTAACCCTTTCGCGACCAGTGTGGCGTAAATGCATCACTTGTGTACTCTGAATACTTTCCGACTTTTGGGTACAATCAAAGTTTTATTTAAGAAGAACGAAATCATCGAAATAATTTTCATTAATGTTAATGATCTTTTACCATTTTTCTGGCAGTCTGCGAATACCGTCGCGATAGAAACTCGGTGGCTTCGAGTAAATTACGCGAATCCAATCGGAAAGAATACATTTCAATCGATCGCGAAAGTGTCGAGATATCGAGTACACTCGTCTTATCGAAAAGTGTCACCGGACCGATAGAAAACTTCAAAGAAAAAAAATGTCAAACCATGTTAGACAAGATAAGGACATAAATACAGCTCGAGAAGAGGACACATCTTAATAAATCTTATCGTTATCTACGAATCTTCTAACATCGTAAAGATCAAGTATTAAACACCGGAGTATTAATCCTGCATACATCATCATCCTGTTTCTATCGATATTTAAGATATACAGTTCGTTTGGTTCATTGAAAAGTATCAACAGACGATGCCGCGACGATTTTTTCCGCGAAAGTAAGTACTTTTTCCCTGTTTGCCTATGTTGTGATTAACGAGTCGAGAAACTGGTTCGCATCCCTCTTTGCACGGCTCATTACCTAGCCCAGGGGCCAGTATTTTATTTATGCGTCTATAGCTGGCGATAGTTATTATAATTGCTTGTCGCTTCCACGTGATTTATGAGTGCACCGCTAAACGCTGCCTCTTTAACGGCTAATCCTGTACGTAATGGCTACCGTAGCCTGGTTACACGAAAACTCCATTCTCTCTCTCTCTCTCTCGTCGAGTCCCGCCCGGAGTGATGACAGAATTCGTGGAAAATTCAACGCATTTTTCACCCACCAGCCATTTCCTACCCGGTTATTTCGGTGTGTTTTCGTCTTCACGCTTGTTGTACGCTCGTTGCTTAGAGATTAATCTTCGAGAAGTTATGGTGCATCGAGGGAGAATCGCGAGACGAGACAGAATTTGATTCGAGTGGAATTAAAGTCATGCTCGAAGAAACGATTGATCTTCGAAACGTTGAATAGCAAACGACTCTCTTTACTAGGTTTGCACTTGTGCAAACGCAAATTAGGATTCGCACGTGGTGATGTTAACGAGTGTGATTCGTAACGAGAAGGAATCAATCAACGTTCCTCTTGTGCAACGAACAAATTAGATTCTTTCGAATGCGAGGGATAGAATGCTTTTTGTAATGAAATGAATACACGTAGTGACAAGAGATCTTGATGGATTGTTCGAGGATTAAGGTTTGATAATGTAGTAATTCTAAGTTTAATATTTTGTCGTATAAGCATTTGTATCTTTGACGGATTTTCTTGGCTTTTTTTTAATTCGTTGCAATTGAGCTCAACCAACACTAAAAACCCAAATCATGCGATCGTTGATTTCACAGATGAGCACTGCAACCTGCATTTGGCTGCATCGGTTGCTGCTCTCAAATCCACGAAGTTTCTCAGCTTTCCTCCACCATTTCAGTCCCCTTGGTCTTGATTTAACACAATCCACGAAGTGCAGACGACGAGATTTGCACTCTTTAAAATTTTCTAATAATACTAAATTTAGATGAAATAGCCGTGAAAATTTGAAGGGAAGTATGAAATAAACGCGGTATATCCACTTAAATTAAACAGAAAGCAAAATAGGGGTGAAGATGTTATTTTACGCTGTGCGATAAATTCTCGTACTTCTCAGAACTAATAAATTGGGCTACTTTCGGGGAACACAAGTTATAAATCACATTAATACGAAGAACTATTGGGACGTTCGACCTGCGAGTGTGTACTGTATACGAGTGTACTGTCTTGATGGCAATGAGGTTCGTTCGTAAACTCGCGATACTAGAGGTTGTTTTTTCTGACTTCTCGGCTATCGAGCTCGTTTGTAAACACGAGGCAGTCGAGCTCGTACGGTATGTGTCTATTTGAGAGTCAAACTATCGCGAGTTACTCTCGAGAGTGAAATTTATCAATACACGCGGTATTGAGAGTGCTGGCGGAGAGCTGGACACACAATTTGAGAGTACTCTCGAGAGCAACTATCGAAAAGAACTCTCAGATGTACATATACTCGTATATAAACTCGAAATATTCCTACGAAATATTTAACCACCACCAATAAAATCTATGCATGAAACTCACCATTTGCACACCTTCATGCCTGGACACTGCAACGTGGACTTCACTGCTTCCGTTTCTTTTCGTCAAGCTGTGGAATTTTCCACTCGAATTTATCAAACATTTCAAGTCTTCTCTGTGTTTTCTTCGTCTTGAGCTTGAATATTCCAGTTAAAGTTGTATCAGAAAGTCGAATAAGAACAGACACAGATATTTCCGAAACCTTAGGTATGAATTACGCGACCCGTTCGACTCGAAGTCTCGGGGACTAATAATGCCAGGGAAGGTTACTCTGTATTGTATTGGTTCCGGATTCGCGTCACCCAGCGCGCGAATTTCGACAGTAATAATTTAGAAAATTTGAATTTTCTAGTATAATATCGTATAATTTATTAATTTTTACTTATGTATTATAAATTTTATATTCCTAGCAATTTGTTATAATACTACATATTATCATTTATACATTTTTGTAACTTTCTTTAATAAATAGCTACGTTTTAATGTTCCTATTACTTTCTCGTGTGAGACTAAGTTGATCAAAATTAACAATCAGGTTGACCTGCGGTCATGGACCGAAAAAATAGCCATAGCGAAGGTAGAATTATCATGTTAAGTAACTTTTTATCCAAATCGATAGTTTATTCAATGTTTGTTCATTGTAATCTACTTTCTTGTTAAACTTATAACAAATACTGCTCCTAATTGTTAACACTTGCTATAGAATTATTAATTTTTTCATTTTAATAAAATGGAATAATTTTTCAAGTGATAATTATCTTTGGGAAAGGATTCCATTTCATCTTACGGACTAATTTATTTTCTAAATTATTCTATCTTACGAACTACGTCAACTTAAAACATTCACATCTCGGAACATCTCTTAACTGTGTGTATAACTAAATAGTACCCGCGTTCCACTCTGTATTCGTGAGAATCAGAGTGGTCACGGGTACGCGTAGTTCTTAGCTTGGTATCCTTTTGCAAAAGTGAGAATTTTCTTTGGAAAAGGATACCAATTACCAGGTCCCACCACGAGGAGGTGACTACGCAAGGGACCCGACAAAAACACATGCCCTACTGGCAGCTCTCTATCTTCAGAGATACACGATTCTCATTCGTAGCAAAGGAAATAGATACTTTTATCAAAAAGAGTGTCTTGTATTTCACTTTAAATCGCAACTCTAATCATTTTCTCATTCCCAATGCAATATTTAAACTCGAAAAATTTCGTACTCTTCCTTAATAAGATGTTGAAAATGTAGATGGTATTTTATTAATTATGCTACGAATGAGTCGCGTATCTCTGTAAGAGAGCGCGCACATGGTATTCGGTACAATTTTCTATCTTAGAATTAGTTGTTTCATTTGATGAATTACTTAAAGTTAAAACGCACGCATCCCACGACGTCCATCGGTGGATGAATATTTTTTATTGTCTTATGCTAATTTATTTTATCTTATGAACTACTTAAAGTTAAGACCATCGCTCACTTTATATCACACGCACACGATCATTTTTCAAATTTGCCTACACGCAGTCGAATTTCTTATTAGACATTGCAGAATTCGTCAAACTGCATGATTCCTCTATTTCTCGTGATTTTTTAAACAGACCAGATATCTTTATTACTTCACATTTCGAGAGAAATTTTCAACCCTTCGTTGTGCATGATTTCTCATTGAAAAAATAACTTTCGAATATTTTGCTGAGAACGAACATATACCAAAGTTTCGTCAAAATTAGAAATTACTTGGGAGTGTTTCTTTATTAGTGGAATTTCTGAAAATGACAATTTAATTAGAAACTGCACGAATTACCTAAGACATACGAAGAAGTGATATCGCTATGCAAGAGTCATGTGAATTATACGTTCCCTAATTTCATTTAATATTCCTTCTTTGAATTTGTCTGGATCACTGGAATCTACTGTAATGGGTATCGTGAATGTATATAATTTCTGGTTTTATAATTTGCATGAAACACGATATGATATTCGTCAATGATTTAGAGAAAGTATTACTACAGCCGAAGTAATATATAAACCTGTACTTGGTGGAAATAAATACATTGGGTTAGCTGTAAGAAAAGTACATTATAAAATGGAATAGGAGAATAAATTAATAGGATATCTTTACAATTTGTCGATATTCCGAAGGAGTACATAAAATAATTTGTTTTTATTTTATTACGTACATAAAATCATAGTAACGAAGTTCTGTAAGAAAAATATTAATTTAGCAAAATTTCGATGCAACACGTATCAGAAATTGCGAGGAAAGTATCGAACGAGAAAAGAATAGAAACGAACGAAAAATTGAAATTGCTATTACCAAACGCAATGTGATAATTCTACTATTTCTGTGGAAACTAATAAATTAGGATATTTGCTGCAAGAATAAAATATAAATTTGATTAATAACAAAAAATTCATGCGACTCACCACTCGTAGACCTCATACCTGGCCACTGGTCCATCCTCTCAGATCCACGAAACTTTTGGAATTCCCTCAGTGGCCCATTTCAGTTCTCCCAGCCTTGAATTTTGACCCACAATTGCGATTTGGACTTGGAAGCTCCTCTCAGACTCATGAAACTTTGGAATTCCCTCAGTGGACCATTCGATTTCCCTCAGCCTTGAATTTTGGTTCCATCAGACAGATTTTAGTCCCCCAAGCTTCGAATTTTGATTGCACCAGTGGTCCAATGCCAGATTGAGAGACCCAATGCCAGACATTGAAAGACCCAAGGCCAGACTTTGAAAGACCCAAGGCCAGACTTTGAAAGACCCAAGGCCAGACTTTGAAAGACCCAAGGCCAGACTTTGAAAGACCCAAGGCCAGACTTTGAAAGACCCAATGCCAGATTGAAAGACTCAAAGCCAAGACCAAGACCCACCAGACTTTGGAAGCTGTGGAAGTGTCGCGCGAAATTGTGTGCGGATCGCGATTTTTTTCAAGTGTAGTTTAACCCGAATTTCATTTAGTACCCGAAACCGTGAATTTTTATCCTTCTTCATATCTTCGTGTAGTTGATTTTAGTTGGGACATTTAGTAAAAATTGAAAAAAGAAAAGAGAAAAGAAAAGCAAAAACCGAAAAAGGAATGAAGCTAATTTATTAAACACGACGCGACGTAATAAATTCTCGTATCGATCGAAAGTAGATGGGTGAGCATTTCTTACGAAAATTGACTCTAAATTGAATGATTTAATAATGGGAGGGCGTTTGCACCTTTAGTGCAATAGAGTCCATCCAGTTCTTCTTTGAACTCTTGGTAGTTCAGCTCCATATGCATGCACACACATATATAAACCATCACCAAACCCAAAAAAATTCACTCACAATTCGCAGATTAAGCAGCTGGGCTCTGCAACGTGGATTTTGGCTGCATTGCCTCCTTCCTTCCTTCCTTCCTCTCAGATTGTCATCCTTCCTCCAATCATTCCAGTCCCTCAGCGTTCATTTTCCAAGACTCACAGACTCACACTTTGTGAGTCACTGTGGAATGG
>NW_017100265.1:2313558-2332687 GCF_001263275.1 Habropoda laboriosa | reverse complement strand
AGAATAATCATAATAAAGTTAAAATTATTACGTTTAATAATTTTTTTTATACGAATTAGGAATTTATTCAACGTTTGCTTGTTACAATACCATGAAATAAACTATAACATATATTTTCTCTACTTTACGTAAAATTTAATGTTCTGTTTACATGTTATAACGATTATAACTACACATGCATTCTCGCGTTATTTTCTCTGTGAATTCTGCGTTTAGAAATTATTTCAAATTAACGCAACGTTTATATGCTACGAGAAATATGAACAATACATTCGTCTCATTTCATTAATAGAAATAGAGAAATATAGCATATTTCATCGTCACAAAATTGACAATCTTCTTTTTTAACAAAGTTGTCAATTATTGTATAATAAAGAATATTCTATCACTGTGTCTTTTCAACAAATAAAGAATCAATTACTCCCATAACGACAGGTGGCTATAAACAAAAACTAAAGTATCCAAATTGTTTCGTTTTGCATTCTGACAAAATTTCCAAATTTTTAAACGATGCACAGTTTACAACAAAAACATAAGTTAACAATGAAATCCGCGAATCTCAGCCCACCTATACGCTGATCGATCAATATAAAGGAAATGACAAGTGATCGAAAACTTTTGTAATCAACAAGATAACAAGTTTCATGATAATGTAAACATCGGTAATGTAACGCCTCCGTAGGAAACATGTTCGTGAAACGAAAGAAACGAGCTACCAATTCTATGTGAAAATCGCTACGTACTTCTGGCAACCATCTTTATCTTCAAATTGTTCCTGCTAAATCCCGTTAATGTTATAATTACAACGCGACTGATTCAGCGATAATTCAGCTGATTTCGCGGTTGCAAGGTGTATGCAACACGGTACAAGCACAGAGTGTCAAAATAGACTGGAACCGGTTTCTCCTCGCTGTTTCAAACTGCGAAACGTCCGTTAACGTTGATGACGTGGAAAACAGACGTACCACTGTGCGCGGATTACAGTAAATTGCAGCAGGTGTTTGTAATACTTGGCTGATTCGCAACCGACAAAACACGTCTCGATGATGCGAGCAAAACCAGATAAAGTGACCGTCGCTGCCGCTGCCGCCATTATGGTAGCACAGTGGCACACAACAAAGAGGGCATAAAGCGACACGTTGCAACGAAATTACCCCCCACGTCGTGTTAATTGAATTTTATTTCGCGTTTCAGTCAGCTTCGCCCGGTGATCTTCACCGTTTACCTTCACCAGGGGCGTTCAATCTGCGACCAATGCGATATTTACGACCCCCGCCGTGGCCCAGGTGGCAGCTATTCGACATAAATATCTCGTTAACGACCAGACGGAATTTTCTGAATCCTCGAGCAAAAATAACCCACCGATCGACCACAGAGGTTTTTAACGTTCGGGGTCCTTCGTCCTTCGAGCGTGATGGAAACGGACGTGGACCTTCGTATATGGAGTTGATTTATGAACATTTTATCGCGTCAAGACTCACTCCCCCTTCTCCGGGAATATTATCGATAATTATAGTTGAGGTTTTTGAGATTCTGTCACCGGCGGACAGTTGCACCGCTGTGAAGAAAGAGAAGATGGTAATGATCCGTATTTTCACGGCGCTGAGGCTGTGAGTAATTGTAAAACGCGAATGTGTCTCAAGGAAAGTCGGTTTTAAAAATATCTTTGGAACATAAGATACAGGAATTTTGACAATTTCAATGAAATTACTGAAAGAAACAGAAATATTATTTTCATGCCTAGTATTAAAATTAATATTCACTCTTTGCGGTCGTATTTTCCGTCGTATTTTTTCTCAGTCAATATCGAATGAGTTTGTTCAAGCTGTGTGCATATTACTTCTTTCCCCCGTTTCTGCAGGCCCACAGAGCGTTTGGAAGGTAAAAACGCCTTACCGGGAATATCCTGGAATTCGACCGCAAAGAGTTAATAATCCGGTGCTGAAATTTGCATTAAGCGTATTAACAACACATTTAAAAAATTCTTAAGAACGACTAGGTGGAAAGCGGAAATGTCCGACTTATCTGGAACGAAGTTCACAGTGTTGCAGCGTTAAGTAATAAAATCTGTAGTCGGCTAGACCTGTGTGTATACAGCGTTCGTACGTTTCTGTTTCCAAGTGCAATGAACGCGACTTTTTAGTACTTCGATTCGAGAAGTCTGTGGGGAGACAGCGGAAAAACAAAGACGCTTTACAGAGGAAGAGTCAATCTCTTCAAATCCTGAGGCGGTTTTCCGGATGCGTTGAATAATGCATACCACGGCCGAAGGAAGCATTGTTGTCCGACAGCGAAGACGCTACACGGAAGTATCTTCGAATTGGCACGTAGACAGCTTTTACGAGCCAACGACACGCGGCCATTGCGATATTTTCAGACTGAAAAAGACACTAACCCAAAGCGATCGATCTTTAATGGTAGAAACGAAACAATGTCGCTTGTCTGAGAACTTCCGAGTATCCCGACGCAATGTTCGAAGGAAGATTTTGATCTTGAAAATGTACAAATGTATCAATGTTGAGAGTTATTTGGAAAGTCCCGAGAATCTTCATTTTCAAATGTAGCAATGAAACAATGCCACGATTGTACAAGAAATTCTGAGAATCTTGATGCAACGCTGTAAGTAGAATTTTGATCTTGCAACCGTACAACTGAATTGATGTTGGCAGTTATTTAGGACGTTCCAAGAATCTTGACGCGAAGTTCAAGTTTGTAGGTTGATTTTCAAAAGTAGGAACGAAACAATGCTGGGACTGTTCGAGAAATTCTGAGAATCTTAATGCAACGTTCGAAATGAGATTTCGATCTTGAAAAGGTAGGTAGATTTTGATCTTGCTTCAGCAATGGTACTTCTGCTAATAAGTAAAGGACTCTGCTATTGCTCCATCTTGCCAAAAAGTACTTTAAGTTTCATCGGTCTCGTTTCCAGGCTTCGAACTTTTGGCTTATCTTACTTAATCTCGACGTTTTAAGTAACACTGAACTTTGCAAATCTGATTTTCTAAATTTTCAATTTCATATCGTCGCTATTTATGATTATCCTCGTCGTCTCAGGAGTCATACTGAATTTTACAAATTTTCTTTATAATTAATTTCGTTTCTTTAGTTCCAAAAAATACCCACTATTTGCAAATCCTTTTTTCCCCAAAAAGTCGTTTCGATTCGTTAGTTTCAACTTCGGCTGATTTGCCATCCATCCCTGTTCCATTGGCCGGCGTTCGAAAAGTAATGCAGTCGATCGCGAGATGATTTTCGAGGTGCAGACGAATACAAATGAGGCCTCGGTGTTCCATGAAGAGCGTGTATGTCGCAAGCGGAACGCCACAGACGACGTCCCGAACGATGATCGGCCAATTCCTAGACACGGCAGCGAGCATAAATTATTCAGGCGATGTAGCAAAAGCGATTAATTTTATTGGCCGACGTCCCGGATATGGCTCGTCTGTACCCGTCACCGTCGCTTTGTTGCAACGTCGTATCCTATGCTCCGTGTTCCTCGATTATGCGCGAGCCCGGTTAACACCTTATTAACGTCGCCGCTTGCACGAGCACCGGCCACAGGAAAATTGCGCAAAGCGGCTGCTCGAGCGTGTTGCTCTTTTCTCATCGTCGGATCGGATGCTGATGCCAGCGTAGGAAACAGGATCTTTCCCACCGCGCAATTTCGCGTCAACATGTAGAGCCCTTTTTCATCCTGGTCGCGATTCTTTCAGCTGTTTCGATGGAACGATTTTTCCGGGTGGAATTGAGGAAAGGACAAGATTGTGGATGGAAGAAGTGAGGATAAATGATGAGATGTTAGGAAGAAGACAGGGAAAAGGGACGAGTGTCCATTTGGTGTTATTTCGAACACTTAGATTAGGTTACTGATTGTACAGAGATTATTGAACTAATTAACGCTTGAAAAGTCTTCTTCCATGCGAACATTTATATCCCTCATTTTTTCTTCTTTACAGTTATTGTTTAAACGACACTTTGGAACATTTATCTCTGTTGCCATTTCTACAATAGACAATACATCAGTATTCAAATATCGTAATTGGTAAAAAATGCACCGTCGTTATATGATCAGTATGAACTATCCACAGAGGATAATGATAAATTGATTTTTCTGCAAACTTCAACGATTTCGGAAAATTGAAAATCTCTGACATTGGTGCACTGTGTTTCTCCTTAATATTGCACACTGTGTTAACTGTTGCATTCACTGGATTCGAATGAACCGTATTTTATTTCTGAGAAACCATTTTTATGATATATTTGTGCAGTGCTATAACAGCACTGTGTTACTTTTATTTCTGAGAAACCATTTAACTAACGAAATAACAGGGAGACACCCCGAGTTTTAGGTATTCTGTAGGGTAGAACTTGGGCGACCATACTATGCACGTTTCCAAAGCTCTACAATCGTCAGAAATTACCGAACAACTGGATCCACTAATCGCGGTTGAAAGGCAAATGGTTGATAAAAATATTTCGAACTGTCATCGTTGCGTTGGTAAAAACCGGCCGCTGGTTCGTCGTGTGTCGCACAGTTATGGCCGTCACCCGTTTGAAAAAAGCGAATTACATTAGTGTAGTACACGCGAGAGTCCACTATGTTTTCTGCAGCCCGATGACGACCACTCAACTTTCCCAACCTGGGTTAAGCGTCAATTCTTTCCGAGCCTAAAAACCGTCCGGACGGGCAACACCATAGATAGCTGTCTAGCGACGTTCACGTTCGTCTCTCGATGGGTTCCCAGTAACCGCGAGGTCAACACTCACATCGGGACATGTTTGGACGATGAGAAAACCGGGCAAGAGGAAAGAAACTTAATGACGGAAGGATCTTGGCCGAACGCATTTACGTTCGCCACGTACACCTGCGCATACCACCGTTTTCTTTCCACCACGAACGAATTCCCCGATGGACCGTTGGAAAAAGACGCTTCGGGGAGATACGGATGCATGTAGATCCGGTGAACGCAACCTTGCGATCTTTATACGATCTTCGAGATACAACAGGTGCCGATCCTTCCCCTCGCGATTCTGTTAAACCTTTTAATCGATAAGGGAGAGTTACAGTCGATCTGTGAGAAATTCCACGATTTTACGTTATAACGATTAATTTTCAGATGGAAACTTAGTTATACCGAATTCTTGTTATTTTTTTTTTTTTTTTTTTTTTTGTGAAGCGTTGATGTTTACAAATGTACACTTGGCAACAGTTTAGGCAATGTTGTATAGACGTTACTTTGTGTCGGTACTACAAATCGCCACTTGAGAACCACGTGTTACAGTTTTGTTAGTTTATAGATCTTGAGTATTTGAATTTTTGTTGCTGTTTTTACTACTTGTGATTGCAGCAAACACTACGATATACTGACTTTATCTTTACTTCTTAACTGTATTTTTTAAAACTAACTTTTGTGTATCTTTAGTGAACAATCGTGAATTAAAAATGATCTAGCGTGAAAACCTTGATGTTGTGATTTCACTTCTACACAAACCCAGAAAACATATTTTTCGCATTGTGGCTCTAATAATTTGATCACCCATTGTATTTGTTTATCAATGAATCCCTCAATTTTTAATTTTATCATACTAACAAGGGGAAGAAAAGTTTCTGTTGGTCAGCTTCAGTTTTGGAAACAGAAAATAAATCACACACATCCAAGTCAAACGACTATGATAGCTTAGAAATAAAGCTGACCACTGTTCGCTAAAAATTGAAACTGCACTTGGATAATTTCCATTTTTTAAAATCGTCCAAGTAAGGAAAGCCGAATTACAAAAATCACCGTAAATCTCGAAAAGATCGATCTTTTTATATAAACTCAACGCAAAATTAAATTGCCAATAGTAATTAACGCGTCTCAAATTATTCTCTTTACCTACAATACTTCGTATTTCCTTGTTTCCCCGACACCTTGTATACTTCGTTCGGTCGCGTAAGCGTGTCGGAAAAATCAATCTGTTCTTTTTATATCACGCGGTGTCTACTGTAGGTTAGGCATATCGACAGGAATCACGCGACTACGCGAGAGCCTGGAATTAAGTGTCGGGATAATGAGCATGAATGACCCGGCTGTTAGCCAGGTATTTGGTTACCGTGGCCCCGGGGAACATAGATCAGCATCGTCGTCAGCGATTTTAGGGCAACTTGGCTCGCCAAGATGTTGCTGAATCACGCGAGAACGACCAGCTGTACGGCACATTTGTAAATCAATTTACTCCCCGTTGTTTTGCTCTTGATTTCCTTCGATATTAATGCGTGCTTTCATCGTGGCTCTGCAGAGAGATGCCCAAGTGACCGAAAGTTTATGGTAACCGGTGTGTCTTGAGAAAAAATTACTCTTTTAACACGTGAAACGTGTAAAACGGCAAATTGAGGGAACTTAAGATTGAAATGAGGATTTCACATAGAAATCGAAGGATTGTTAACTAATATTGTCACAGTATTGTTTATGAAAAATTCTAGAACGAACTAAATTATAAATTTAAATCTGTTCTAAGAAACAGCTTTTTCCTCACTTCGCAAAACATGTTTTCAAAGTAATTAAAAAAACAGTCGAAACAAGTTCATCCTCGTTTCAATTTTTTCACTGAAATTTCCACGATTCTGGCTAACCGTCTTTTCGCCAGGCTTGTTCTCCGATTTCATTCCGATCGTTCCACTTTTCCTCGACCGAATCGAAACGTACCGCACATGTTCTTTCGTTAATTACGCGGCCAGATGCTAATTACGATGTTTTGCAGTCGTTATTGCGTAATTAAGTGTCGCCGGAATATTCGCACCCAATGAAAACGAGCTTTCGATTGATTCGACCCTTTCGCGACTGAATAATTTCTTGCTGAAAATTTTTTAATCATCCGTCTGCAGTGGACACTGAATTGAGATGAATTTTCGTTCTCGAGCAATCAAGCGGAACCAGCCGCGAAATGGTTAATCGACAATTTCGTTTCGGTTCCTCGTCCATTCCATCGTTCCCGCTGAAATTCGACTTCGCGAAATAGAAGTAGAGTATAAATAATTAGATAGAAAAGAAGAAGACGAGAAAAGAACATGATTAATGGAGGGTTCGTTTGTTTCGTCGGGAGTATCGTGGCTATCTTAATCACACACGAGCGAAGAAAAGCGGAACGCGTCGCGATTCGAACGCTCGCGAAGCTCGTTTTAATCTCGTGGCCAGCTCGTGTTTATCTGTAACTGCTTGAAGCCGTGCCAATTTAGATACCGGTTGACAGTAATCGATGCCGTTAATTTAGCGTCCCGCTCTGGGGAGCTTCAAAATACACGCCGCCGATGCAATATTTTCATTATTTTACAATGATTATTTCACGACACTCGGGGCTAATCTCGAGGGACTTCGAGCCTCGTTGAACGAGATACTATTCTTGACTAGGTGACGAGCAAATTAGAGCATCATTCCGATTCCCCGAAAAAGAAAACTATGTGTTTCTAACTTGTAATTGGTAACGTAATCTCTTGTGTTGATAAGGATACCGATTACACGTCAGGAATTAAAGAGTGCTCTTCTTCTCTGAAGGCAAGTAGTAGGTAAGTACCTATCTACGCTTTCACGTGGAATTCTCGAGTTTTTAGCCTGCTGCTTTAATTATAATTTTCTATATGTAGCGTGTTAAAGGGAACGATGAAGCAATTGCAGGATGTACCTGTATGTAAATGATTAAGAAATGGGTATAATGCAGATGAGCGAATACGAATGTATTTCATTGGAATAAATTAAGTATTCAATGCAATCTAAAAAATTATTTTCAGATGAAGAAACAATTTTGTTTTCTCTAATTAAAACAGAAGCAACGAGAATTACTATAGGAATAGATAAAATGAATTTATTTATACCGGGATACACGAGAATCTTCACAGACAAGGAATTTGGACTTGGTTTTACATTAATCCTAATTATAATTCTATTCTTGTCTTATTCCCCTAACTTAACTTTTGTCACTGTCCTAATCATCGATTTACAAACAACCAATGCTACAACATTTTTCAAGTAAACAACTTAACGACGAAGCGAGGTATCTTCGTCGAATTGCAAATTAATACCAGCATCGTGGAGATTCTAAAGGTCCCTTCAGCTCGAGCTGCAAACTTTCCTTCGTGATCGAGCATTTTCACCGAATCGCGAATTAAATATTACCGGCTCAGAAATCATTCATTCCCGCAGCTTTCCTTGCCGCAATCAGACGTTTCATCCGATTCGACGTGTTACTGACATAGAAATCGGTCCTCCATCATTCTCGAGCCGCTGAAACTTTCCTCGCAATCAGCCGGCGATATCGCTCTAAACAAATTCTTCTTCCCGGCAAAGTGGACGTTTCCGCAATTGTCTCGAGGAAGCAATCTTCGCGTCTCTCGATGGAGCGCAGTTGGAAAGCGACGTTCGAGATTATTTGTCAGTGACATTTTCAAGCGAGATTCTACCGGCTCGCGTCGTTTCACGGGGAAGAAGAAAAAGAACGGAAGGAAAGAATCACAACGATCGACGAAGTTTAGGCGTCGTTGATGACGATAATCGCTCGGACGACGACGAACGATCCTGACAGTCGACGCGCTGGCACTTAACGTTGATGGGGAATTGATTGAAATTCTATTTCGCCGGACGCCCGTAATGGATGTTTCGTTTCGAACGTTTGTTTTCTACACGGAGAAAGGAGCATCGATGATTTATGTCGCGATTAACGCGATTTCGAGAGGGAGATGTGGAGGGGGGGAAAAATGACACACAGGCACGTAGAACACGCGTAGAAATCCATGCACGGTTTGTTGCGCTCAAAGCTGCGAAACTGCTGAGTAACCGAGAACCGCGATGATTTTAGCGCGATGCATGTATGTACGCGTGTATAGTTTGTAGATGTAAATTCAGCAGTTCCTTCTGTGATATATTGTGAAATCGGTAGTCGATAATCAATGTTGCGATCAATCATAATTACGCTTCTTCAATGGCCGAGTGAAAGGTGGATTATACAGAGAAACGTTTCTTCCTTTTCTTCCTAGTTTTGATCTCTGCACTGGATGTTTCTCGCTTTCTTGCTTTTCTGATTACTGACATTTCTCTATCGATTTGGAATAGACGGCGAGGCAAAGGGATTTTAATTGTAGGGAGATAGAACGATCGAGACCTTACGGTTAGATCTTAGGAGCTGAAATGCACGTAATTTGATGAAAGTTCCCAGTGCAATGAAAGACAGTGAAAAGAGAAGCAGGACAAAATAATAAAAATCTGTAAAATATTTAAAATTAAAGAAAGAATAATTGTGAGTCTAGGAACTCTTGTTACACGCTATAGTATAATAAGCACAGCACCAGAAACTTTAAAATTAATCAACAACACGTCTGCCAAATGGAAGCTAGAAAACACATCGATGAAACATCCTTTAAACCCCAAAGTACACAGCGAGGATCACGAAACTTCTTCCCAGAACAGCAATTCCATCCCCGTGAAAGCAGCCATCAGGCGAAACGTTAACCCGTGGTAACAGAAACCAATCGCTTCACCGGCGGTAATCGCTCCAACTATCCGTTACAATTGGAACAGCTCGTTTCTAATCGTTGGCCAAAAACGCTGCCAGGCAGCGAAATCACCGTGAAAATTGGTCCCGCGAACATAGACGTTTCCACGTTTCCCTCGTTCCGAGGGATCGGTATAGCGATCACAGGGCGGTTGGGAACAAGTCTCTGATGGAGGAGAGCGGTGCGTGTAAAATACAGGCGAAACGAGGCTCGTGTCGGCACGATACCGTAAACTTGCCACGAACGGCGTCTCCCAGTGGCGTCCTATCGCACGCAGGGACGCTCCTCCAATTACGATATCTCGTTTTCACGTGCAGCTGCGAATAGCCGATCGTAAGGTACACGCATATGTGCCAGCAACTCTCCAGAGAGAGAGAGAGAGTGAGAGTCATTACCTCGTGTCTGTGTCCCGGCTTAATTGTGCGCCAGGAATGCGCTCGTAAGGTCGCACAATGGGCCTGTCGATATTTACAAGGAGGCAGCGTGCGATAAGTATGACTGGAGTTAGGTGCGTTGATAGAGAGCCCTGTTGCGCTTGGCAAGTGCCTAGTCAGAGGAGATGTTCCTTCGGTATTCAGCGAGGAAAACACCACCTCGTCGCGATTACAACCCTCGGCAAATGGTCCCCGATCGGTCGGGCAAAAGTTTCGCGAGAGAGGTGTGTAAAAGAGTTGTTGGATGGGAAGAAAGGATGTACCGATAGGCTGAGTCTTGGGAATTTTTATTCGACGCTGGGAATGCTGAGTCGTTTTACGTGGTCTTTCGGTTCGAGTGTGAGATTATGGGGATGCGTGATTTGTGCGCTTCGTTGTGGGAATGTATCGAGGCTGGTATGTGTTTTTTCTTTTCTTATTTTAGTAGGTTTATGAGTTGGAACGAAGTTTGGTGGTGATTTTGTCGTAAATTGTCATGTGACGATTTAAACGCAGAACGGAAATTCGGCGAGAAGACGAGTGTGCTTGTTAATAAGAGTAGAAACGATAGACAATTGGAATTTTTAGCGAATGCTCGTTAAAATTCCGGTAGAAAGTGTAATAAAATTTTCGAAAGGATTAGAATGCTTTGTCGCTTTCTACTTCGTTGACTTGACGGGGAAAATTGTGAAATTTGGCGGAATCTTTAATTGAGAACTTAGGAGATTCGTTGGGCAATATTGCAAAATTGTGGACACTTCTCGAATTCCCGACATTATCGATGGGATTTCGAAAGCTGTAGAAATATTCTGCGGTTGCATGCTTGCACAACATACTTCCCGATATTTTTGAGAGGACAATGCTTGATAAATAATGCGAAGTTTGACGCACTTGCAACGGGAATGTGTATTCACCATCGCTAAAAGAAGTAACGCGCCGATGAATATTAAAAGTTTATCCAAAAAGGACCGCCTTTTGTTCCCATTGTAACACATCGTTGGAACAAAACGACAAACAATTCGGATTATTGTGCAGAATTGTAATTTCCTGTTACTTTATACCTCAAACCTGATGATACAGTAAAGAAATGACCTCTGTAACCTGATTTTTCTTCGTCCGTGAGAAGAAAAATTGCGGTTGATTAGAATTTCCCATTTTGACGAGAGAAGCAAGAATAAATGTCAGAAATAATTATTACAAAGAACGTAATAATTGCAAAAATGAAAGAATTGTCTGGTAATAATATAGTAAAAATGAGACTACTTTAAAGTCTCACGGCGTTATAGAGGGTTAAACAATTCCTTACACATTCTTACTCTTTACAAAAGACCAAAACATCGTAGTCCACGACTCTCTGATTCACAGAGCAAGGATTTGTGTTTATAAACAGAGACGTTACCTTCAACAGTTTCTTCGGTAATGTAAAAATAAATTTAAAATATTGTCAACACATGTATTATCAGCACTTATACGACAATAGCATCGCCTATTAGCGTAAACATAAAATCGAGCGATAGTCAAATGCATACATACAATTGAATCTAAGCTTCTCATACTTGGACTTTACTTTTACACGTAAAATCACCTTTCGCCAAGTTATACCACCCAGTCCTGTATAAATTCTACTGGGTCACAAAACGATTGCAGCTATCGACGCCGACGACGTCGACTATGGCGACGTTGTTGAGAAGAGAAAAGGCGTTCCGCGATTTCGCCGTTTCGAGAGGCATGCTCGCGCGCTTTGGTCAGAGTTCAAATCGAGCCGGACGAGATACGGACGGCGACGTCGATAAATCGTCGCGGTGAACTGCGATAAACGTTCGCTGCCTTCGTCTTTCGCTCCTCCTTTTCCCGCGATATCGCGCACGTACGCAGACCGCAGATTTGGTAAACAAATTATTCTGCGGAGCGCGGAGAGAAGTGGTCGAATATTCTCTCGCGTACTCTTTTCCCCGTTTTCTCGTTCTGTTCGGGAGAAACAGGTGATTATGCAGAGGCAGCCGTGAAGGCTGCGGTTTCGCGGGATAATGATTTCGCGAGATAGCGCGCGGCTCGAACGGACCGCGACACTATCGCCGTTTGAAATTTTAATAAGCCGCGCGTTTTCGCGCGCCGCGAAACGAGCATCGCGCAAGTGAACGATGCATCTTTATTTCCTTTTTCTCTTTTTCATTCCTTTCTGTACTTTGTTTTTGTGGTTGGATTTTTATTCTGTTTTGTTCTTTTCTGGAGTTCTTCAAATCGTGTTCGGTTTCTTCGGGTTGTCTAGATGACATTGGTTGTGTTATCTGTTCTTTCTTATTTCGATAATTGCTTCAAGACGTTAGATATGAATTTCTGTAAAGATTTCAATCGGAGTTTGAGCAAAATAATTTTAATATCCGGGTTTATTCGTAGGTTACTTTTAAAATGAATCAAACATCGCACTTGTACTATATTTAAACATAAATATTCCTAATATATTCTACTTTTTAGTTTAGTGATTTAGTTTTAATTATTTTGTGTTTCACCGAGGATTTCATGTTCGCTATTGCAAATGAGAACAGCGAAAGGACAAAGTTAAATTTATCGCAAAGTTCTCTTACTGCTACAATATTTTCTCATTTATCGTACTAAACTTGGAATTATTAAAAAATTATTAAAATAGAATATTTAAAATCTGTTTTCACAATGCCACTACATTTTCGCTTATCTCACTGGAACTATTTGACTAACGATGAAATCGCGAATTATGATTAATGCGTATTCATTATAAAAACAGTACAATGCCTAATAACCTCGGGGAAATAAAGAAGCGATAGCGTCGGACTCTGACAAAGCTCGGTGTTCGACATTGACAATCGGAATCGATCGAAACAAAGAAGAAAGAAGACAAAGGACGTTGTTATTTCTTTCATTCGATATTGTTTTTTGCGCTGCTACCGAGCTGCACG
The DNA here is from genome assembly GCF_001263275.1 of Habropoda laboriosa. Lineage (NCBI taxonomy): Eukaryota > Metazoa > Arthropoda > Insecta > Hymenoptera > Apidae > Habropoda > Habropoda laboriosa. The sequence continues at coordinate 2,319,818 of NW_017100265.1, read as the reverse complement.
TCGAGGAAACTTTTGCCCAGCCTTAAAATGACGAGAAAGGTGATATATGATGTCCGCATAGAGCGCAAAGATCGACGCTCTGACAACACATCCTACATTTTTCTAACTTGCATGCCGATAGTATGCGTTTCTTTCTCTCGATTTATCTCCTCCACAGCAGTATGACTCGTCAACAAAAGGCATTGTTTATGGTTTCAAGCATGAAATTCCCCGTCGTTCTTTAAACTTACTTTTCAACGTAATTTCGTTTCAACACAAATCTTCAGATAATCGAGTGAAGTCTAATTTAGCAATTGAGAAAATTATTTCGACCATCGTATAAATGGTTCAAAAATTCGCACCGAGGTAAATATGGAGAATGAAAAAATACTGCAAATTGAACTTGGCAAAATTTTGTATTTTTCAACGCTTTATTTAAAGTAACATGAATGGCTTTCACAATATTGGTTATCTCATTTACACAGATAGCTTTTCCCGCTTTCATTGCATTTCGCGCCGCTTCAACGTTAATTCCAATTCTTATGCACGTGATATAAATATCTCGCGATAATTCGTTTGAATGAATTTACACGAGACATGTACCGAGCCAATCAGAGTAGACTGACGTCGTTCTACCTCCCAACAGTACTTACATCAATCTCCGCCGATTAGCACAGCGATTTAACCAAAAAAAAAAAAAAAACTACCAAGATCGGTGAAAGACAATTTACATATTCGCAGATATTATCATCGACAAATTCGGAATCCCGACGAAGAACGTAGTAACAAGCTCTCGCCTCGAGAAGAGAAAAATTGTCCCCTTTCCGACAGGAATTTTACGAGCGCGATTAAAAGTGATCATCCATTCGACCGATTACGAAGCAGCTAATTGAACAGAAACCGAACAGATTTATCACTCTCAAGTGGTCGTGTTTCAAGCGAAAGTAATTCCCGGGATCGTGTGTTTATTTTTCCACGACTTTTCCCTCCCCGAGTAATTTCAAGCACATGTTTACACTATCGTTTCTCACGAAACACGATTATCAATCACGCCGTGATCGGCGAGTCTGAAAAAAAGGTTCCACTCTTTCTGAATTAAGACCTATGAAAATAGCAACGCGCGTAAGTAAAGTATACACGAGAGAGACACGAGCAAATGGACGCCCGGACGCGCGTCAGCCGTAAGATACATACCGGGTAGCGCGGCGGTTACGGCTGCGAAATGAGAGATCTGCACGGTGAAACGGGCGGAAATCCGCGCGCGGTGGGTTTCGCCGGTGATTCAGAAACGAGTTCGATTCCGGCGCGGTAACTCGCGTGTGCGTCTTAACCGGTGGCCACCTAGTCGAATAAATCCGCGTTTACGCGCCGCGAGATTGTACCACGCGCGCACGCTAACGAGTTATGTCTGTCCGCGGCGATATAAACGATACTGCACGCGCAATAAAGTGCACCGATAAAAACGTGTACCGATTAATGTGCAAAATAGAAGTTGTCTCGATAACGATTAGTGGTTCAGTGGTTACCGGTCGAGAGCGGAAAAGTTCTACCGGGATGAAAAATTCTGTGTTATGTCACGCGCGAGCTCTGTCAGGCTGGTAAACTTAGGGGAACTCGGAATTATGCTTCGGCTGGCTCGTTTCGCGACAGCAAATCATTTTCTCCGTGGTATTTTTACGGAGGATGTTTGAATGTTTCGAGTGAATTAGGTTTGGTTTTTAGGATACTTCAAACGGGCTGCTTTGATTTTTCAGCTGGTTCAATTGCAGGATTTTTGTGTAAATACAGACTGTAGATGGCGATTTTAATCGTAGGGCAATTTGGTTTTCGGGATATTTAAAATGGACAATTTCAGTTTTTCAGCTGGTTCAATTGCAGGATTTTTAGTATAATAGATGACAGTCAAGTTTTAATGTTTTAACGTATCTATTGTTAAATCTAATTTTAATTGCGGGGCAATTGGAGTAATTTCCACTTAGAGCTTTGCAAATGAACGTAGAAAGTATATATTATTTTGATTTTTATACGTAGTCTTGTCACTAGACTGCCGATTTTTATGCAAATTTATATTTTTGAGAATATAATAAAGCAAGCAGAACTTCGCTGGAAAATTATTTCACCTACCAGTTGTTACAAAAAGCACTACAATTTGGATATTTTGTATATTTTTTCATATTAGGTACATACTGTGCAACTTTGTCCCTTTAAATTTCCTATAAATGCGTTAAAATCCACGGTCTACTTATCACGTACAGAGAAGAAGAATTGCGCATAGTAATTAATACATTTTATCCATTTAGCCGTAAGCTGTTATACGTAAGAAAGAAAAAGGAACAAAAACAGCAAAAAACACAGTTACGTTACTCCTTTCTGAATACTAAATGTATGTATGCTGGAAAAGTGAGAAGCAAAATTCCATAGGGAAATATGTAAGCGCATAACACGAAGAATACACAAAAGAATAACTCGTATACATTTGAAAAGTTCTGAATGAGAAATGGGTACTGTTCGCTGGAGTGCCTGGAATTCTCGAAAGTTTTGTCGAAACGAAATACAAGAGAGGAGTGTCTTTAGCCGGTTCATTGAACCAGTTTCGCGCGAGTTCGATTCCTGCGCGTTCGAGATCTGGCGGGTCCTCGCGAATTCTCTCCCGGCCGCATAATTTCCCCACCCTTTCGCGGATTCAACGAGGCAAACGCGTTGTCCGCGTAAAAGTGACTTTATCATTCATGAGGTCGAAAGCGCGCTAAGAAGTCCGGAAACGCAGCGAGCAATTAGCCGTAAATCAAAATCGCGCGCGGCTCTCGGTTAATGCCCCGGCGTTCGAATAATTTATACCGACGCGCGGTTTTCGCCACTTTTACGCACCACCCTTTGATATTCCCCCGAGGTTCCGTCGAACGGCGATAAAACACGCTGGAAAAATACGGTACCTCGGTTTGGAAAAATCGACGAAAAGGGACTTTTTCTTTTTTTTAGCGAAAGATTATTCGGAATATTTGCGGAGACAATATTTTCAGATATACCTACCTAACTCTTGAATTCCGCGGTGCAGTTATTTTTCCACTAAACGCGCGAAATTTATTTACTTCCGTGTTATCGTACCGTGTTATTTGCAACTGTTTGATAAATAGTTCTATCTTGAACCGGGCTGAATAAAACCTGTATGCGATAACTACCCTGTAATCAAGTAACCCAGTTCAACGTCGTAATTTACTTACTTAAATCCTTGGAAGAACGAAAAAATGTCAAATTGCCGCTCGATACAATATAACTATCGTATTTTCACCTTATTTCTTTTTTTTTTTTTTGCACGCGTTACACGTCTGATTATAGCAGCGACACTTGTGCGCGAAGACTACCGGTGGGTAGTGTAATAATTTTCTGGGAAAGCTTGTCTTGGGAAAATAAAAACATACAGATCGACCGTGATTTTTTAGCACGAGTATCGACATATTACGCGTATAACTCGCTTAAATATATACAGGAAAATTACACCTGATTAGCGCAGCGGTATGCAAATTTCCGGGATAATTAAGAGCACGTAATGTAAGAAGGCAGAGTAATAAGCCGTGGGACAGCCCGTTCCGGGTAAACGGGGAAGTGTTTCCAAGGAGGACCGATATGCGTTTTAATGAACTCGAATTCTTTCAGGGCCGTTCGTTTCACCGTTACGCCTGGCATCGAGTCAACCGGTTCCACGGTGTCCTTATCACCGCTGGAACCGAGAGACACTTATCTTAAACGTTGTTATCGTGCCCCGCGCAGCGGTTCGTCAGCAATTTATTCGGTTTTCGTGAAAAATTCCGGCAAAGTCACGCGAACCGCCACCGCGTATATTCACGTTATATTTGTTGATCTTAATAACGATGTAAAGGCGGATCGAACGTGTAACCAGCCGTATCGATGAACATCGAGGACGAAAATAGCATACGGGATTTGAACGGTCTCTGTGGAATAGTCGCGGATAAGATGGTAAAATTTTCAAAGACTGGTTTGGAGGTTTTTATATTTACGCTGAATGCTGAATTTATAATTTGTGAAAGTGTGTGTTTGTTAAAAACAACGTTCTATTTAGTGTGTTTCATTAACTGGAAATTTAAGATACTTATCGCATGTTAACGCTTTTAGGTTTTGTACAAAATTTAAACGTACGGAAATTTTTATCGCAAATGTTTCGTTAACTTTGGAAATTTCGTCAAATTTTATATTAAATAAATGTCAATCTCGAGTTGTCTATTTTACATGATTACACGTAGACTGACTAATTTTATCATCCTTTAACAATTCAGCGAAATAACATTTTGTTATAACGATATGGAAGCTGTAAATTTCAGAGTAAGAAGATTTAAATATAAATTTGCAGACGTATTAATTGCAAAGTGATCATCCAATTAGCATAAACTACACAAAATTGTGCACGTGAATTGGAAATCTTGAGAATTCAAATGTGACAAGTGATTAAGAAGATCGAATTGAAAAGAGCGTAATAATAGAAATGGCGAACCTGCAACAAATGCTTTGCTTTTGAAAATACATCACGTAAGAACAAAACCTCCGTGCTCCTTACACAACTGCCGGAAGGTCATTAAAGTTAATTCTGTAGAACAATCATCTTCCATTAAATCTATCTTTAAAGCGGCAATTAACGCCGGACCACGCCCGTTCCACCACCGCTCAATTCGCTATCCTCCGGCCATCGTAATTTATTGCTTATTGTACGAGGAATACCCTTTTCGTAGCGTAATAAAATCAACACAATAACACAAGTACCAACGGATAGAAATCATCGTAAAAGAAGATCATCTCTTCTCTCTGTTCTTAATTTCCGAACGTTAAATTTTCATTAAACAATTAAGATTCACGACGTGGAAGACTAGAGAATCTTTATTTTGCCCTGTTACTCTGACTTCGTTATTTTAACCCTAGTGCGTTCTTCCGTTCGACTATACACTTAAGGTCTCTGGGTCAAAAAAGACCCATATGAACCTAGGCAATGATTTTTTAATGTAATGTTAAGGGAACGTAAATTTGGTGGCAACAAAAGTTATTAGAAACGTAAGAAGGCTATGGGTCACAAAAGACCCGAAGACCTAACTATTCATTGTGCTCGCCCTTGGTAAAGTCAGCTTTAGAAGTTAGCTGCCGCTGCGAATATTTCACATTGATCTGTGGAATTCGGTGTCTTTCTTTTCCACGTTTGTCACTGTTTCGCACGTCGCGAATTAAAAGACCCAACGAGAATCGAAGAGATTCTCTAGAATTCTCTACGTTTAGAAGATAAACTTGGACTGCAAATTTTCAGAATAGATTTGTGGGATTCGGTGTCTTTTATCTCCACGTTTGTCACTGTTTCGCACGTCGCGAATTTAGAGCGGCAGCGAAGAAAACGCCTCGAAGAGTGTAAAAAATCGCCACCATTACGCATTCTTTAATAAAAATTTCTCGCGTTCCTGTAAACACACGCGAAAATCGCCGCGTATAATCCACCGTTGCGAATCTATTACCGCGAGATATCCTCTGCCGCTTCTTTCAACATCGTCCAACACGATTCTTCCTCCTTCAGGACCGAAGTGGATGTCGCACGAGCGGCTGTATCGTCGTTAATTTCGATTCACCGAATCGATTCCCGCGAAACCACATTTTCCACGACTTAATAACCACGATCGCCGGGGAAACACCTACGAGGCCAGATACGGGAAGTTCGACCGCGGTGGATACGCAAGCGTTGAGCAAGATCTACGGTGTTTAGCAGCCGGTGCACCAGCTCCGATAACCGTAAATATCGTCCTTAGTGGCGCGATAAGTTCAGATTTCGCATTAACGTCGGCGACGCGAGCCTGGACCCGTGTAAAAAGAGAAACTCCGCACGAGGGATCCCGGGGCTGCATAATGACTCCGTGTGTCTTTCGCTCCTTCGAGTGGGTGCTCGGTGATCGCAAAGAGACTCTCTCGCGAGAGTTTCTCCGCGTCGCGTCGCGTCGTTCAACGTTTGTTAGAGTTTGTTGGGCATGTTTCGTGCTGATAAGAGATATCATGCTAATGTTGATTGGAAGGTGCGCGACGATCGCGAACAGTGATTACGCGCCGGTTTAATTGCTCCGTTTATCGGCCACGAGAGACTAATGGGGTGTTAAATTGATCCTTAGAAAGCAATAGAAGACCAGGAGTGATTTTTCTCCACGATGTTAGATACGCTTAATGATCGTGTATGTAATTGCTCGATCCGAGATAAAGGATTCCGCGAATTTTACAGCATAGTGTAATTAAGATCAAAGTTC
>NW_017100265.1:2302667-2313486 GCF_001263275.1 Habropoda laboriosa | reverse complement strand
CTAGGAATTTTCTCAGAGGAATAACAACTTCTTCTTATATCAAACAAATATTAAGAATAATTTACCAGAAATAGAATAAATTTTAAATTAACACGAAAACTACCAAAATCTAATTCGAGCAATTAATTCGCGAATTATTACGAATCCGACGTTTCACGTTACTACACACGCACTTCAGTTTCTTATCATTTCGACAACAACAAGCCAGCGTCTCATTAAAATCCCACTTAGGCGTGCAGAATCGCTGTAAGCTGCGTCTCGCGAGCTTATCCCCCCGTTCGAATCCAAACAAACTCAATTCCGTGCACCCTTTCCTTCGCCTGCTGAGCAACGAAAAATCCAGTTGCTTACTCGCGAACGTTCCGTATTTATGCCCGGAATATTTTCAAGTTCCCCGGTGCCTGTAAAATCCGCACATGGGCCGCATTGGCCAGACCGGCAACACCGTATTTCGCGATTACAGGCCGCGAGCCCGAGATAGTTTCGATCAGCGTATCGCTTGATATATTAATGGCCGCTCCGCTCGATTCTTTTCGTTTGCACGCGTAATATCGCGGGGCATTGTGGTAAACCAGTTCGCCGGTCGTCGAGAACGCTTGTTAAATATAACCGGATATCGAGCCATGGAGTCGTTTATATACAGGTTGCCTGCTTCTGCTTAAAATGCTAAGCCGTTCGAACAGTATATAGCGGCGCGCGGTATTTCCCGATGATCTTATGCGAACGGAACAGAATCGACGCGCGACCGAGGGGAGAGAAAACCCGGGAGAAATGGAAATTGGTGGTCGGGTGTTTGTCGAGAAAGGTCGGTGCGAGGCGTTCAAACGTTCGCACCGTGTAATTTGTCGAATCGGCGAGAGAAAAAAGAGAAGAAAGGGGGGGGGAGGAAGGAGACAGAAGGAGTAACACGAAAATGGATCGCATTGTGTTTTACGAACGGATCGAGCGTGGATACATAATTGCACACGGGACACGGTTCACTGGACTTGGGGGGGAAAAGCGTGGCGATCCGGCAATTAATTCGTTCGTCGATTCCATTGCTAAAACGCTCGACGATTGTTAACGATCGCTGTTTCCTTTCACGGTAGCCGGATCGCGCGCTAGCGCTCTCTTCGTGCCTGTAGATGGCTTGTAAACGTGAAATCAATCGGTTCGATTGCTCCGAGTATGCAACAGAGAGGATAGAATTAGAAGTTTTTCTAACGGGCGTTTTAACCCGAAGTACGGTGGTCGGGTCTTTTCTGACCCGTCGCTTTTTTAGTAACCTTTGCTGTTATCGAGTTTACGTTTCTTTGATATTGTATAGTAAAAGCTTATTGTTGTAAATTCTCGTACGGGGTGCTTGGTAAGGAAAAATTGTTACACGTGGGTTATTTATGTTGGGCGTAAGTATTGGTTTAAATTCCTACGGGATAATCGTTGAAATGAAAAATCGATTATCATAAAGAAGGGATCAATATCGAGGGATATATATTGCAAAACAAGGTGCAATGAAATTTAAGCCATAGCTATCCGCGTAACCGGTAGTTGCGCAACGAGCTGGGTTTTACGCTTTATTTACAATAACCTGGAGATATAGTTACCCATAAGGCTACCGAATCTCATAAATAAAAGCTGCAAGCTTAAAGGCCAATCGCTGCGATCGAATCCTTCATTAATTCTCCGCTCGAGCCAACTCGGCTGGCGCAACGTGACGAATTTAACGACATTCCGTGGCCAATCAGATTTACACATAATTCCTTTGTCAGTGAATGGTGCAATGGTGACGATAACGGTGCACGTCGGTGCGCTTATGGTACACTCGACCATAAGCTTGAAGCTGTGCTGTTGCTCAAACTCTCTATTTACATATGCAATTTTACTGTTTCAAATAATACATCTTTATACCGCGGTCGAAGCTGTATTGTATGTCATTTTTTCATTTTTGTTTTTTTTTTTTGCAATTTATTGGTGGGATCGAGGGAAACGGAACGATTTTAGGCGTTAGTCGCCATCGCAGTCTTCTTGGGTTTTAGGGTTTTTAACTTTCTAGATTCGACGTGTAATGGATTTGAGAGATTTTGGGAGTTAACGTGAATTTAACGAAATTTTATGTCATTAAATTGCGATTTTGCGATTTTATGAACTTGACTTTTGCGATTTTGTGAATTTAATTTTTGCGATTTAGAGAACTTAATTTTTGCCATTTTGCGATTTTGCAATTTTGAGAAGTTTATTTTTGCGATTTTGCAATTTTGAGAAGTTTATTTTTGCGATATTGCCATATCGAGAATTTTATTCTCCGCGAGTTTGCAATTTCGAGAAGTTTATTTTTGCGATAATGCCATATCGAGAATTTTATTTTCCGCGAGTTTGCAATATTGAGAAGTTTATTTTTACGATATTGCCACATTGAGAATATTACTTTTCGCGATTTTGCAATTTTATCAATTTTATTTTTGCGATTCCGTGACTTTTAGTGAATGTTGCAACGCTGCAAAAAGAAATTTAAAAAACCACGACAAAATTGATGAAAATTTATTGGCTTCGACGATATACCAGTTTTAATGAAAAAATTATTCAACAATTTGTGATCCTTCCCATATTAGGAAAGCTTTGGTTAATTATTGTATTATAAACGCTTTCTCACATTGATACTGACAGTTACTAACGTCGCGTCGGGGAACGCGGCAAATGATCATGATGCTTGCGGAAATTTGGCTTGGATTTTGATTTATCGATGTTTACGCTCGATGGTTATGCCACTCACGGTAATTATCGCGATCGAATTTTCCCGTAGAAGTGATTTTATTGATATATAAAATTCATTGGATAAAATGAACGGGACGTTCAGACATTTCCTGCTTCGCGATAACAAATTCCCCTGGCCATCGGTTATAAGCGACTATGCGCGTTTATTGCGCCGTAAAAGGAATATACACGGTGAGTCACCATAAATTAGCACGTTAAATAACTTTCTATCCTTTCGTATTGTAAAATGTGTCTGGAGGAGAACATGTTTCTTTCCCCCCGTGAAATAAAATAATTAGATGCTTGAGAATAATTTTCATTTGCTAAAACCTTTTTTTCAAATTACCAGGTTTACCTTGATTTTTTTTTTTTTTAACACGACACCATGTTTTCCACGTGTACTTTCTTTCAGTTAATACGACAGGAAATTCAATTACCTTCGCGTCATTTAATTATTCAAAATTGTCGTTTATTATGATTCACCTTTTTCACCTCAAAATAATTGTAATTGAAATAATTATTAGAATAATTACTTTATCATTATTGTTCTTCCACGAATTATTATTCCAATAATCATAATTATTATTATTTCTAGAAATAATTATTCTAATATCATTCTTCAAATAACGTAAATTTTCTTTTCTTCTATTTATGAACGACATCATTTCACAGCTTGTTTACAGCTCTGAAATAAACTGTAATTTTCACGAATTGCTAGTTACATTAATTTCCATGTAGTACAGTAGCTATCTCTTTTACAGTTATTTCAATTCCCTCGTACATTTGTTCTCGAAAAATTTTCACTCTCACTTTCATTCTCCTCTAAGATAACTTTCAACTTACCAACTTCACCACACCTCTATCGAGAACAACCCCAAGAGTATCCCAAGGAGCAAACAAATTTCTCATTAAAGAAAGTAGCCGGTTGCCAAAAATGGGTATCGAAACATCTGTGCCCGGGCAGCAGCAGTCGCGAAATTACAGCTTGCTAAAAAGTCGTGGCTGGTGTACCGCGGCGAATTAATGTTGCAGCATCAAGCTGGCGCGAAAGTGCGTGCGTAAAACAAAAGAGTTCGACCGCGTGGAACTTTTTCTCCTTGGCCATTAGCTGCCAGCTAATTTTGCCTCTGGTGTCACGCACACTCGGCACCGCTCTTATACGTGCACACAGAGGGGTGTCATAGGTAGATCAGCGATGGTGGTTGCGAAAGAGGGGCGTAGAAGAAGAAAACGCGTCGTCGTCGTTCGTGTTTATCCCTCGGACATTGTAATTACAGGCGAAGATCGCGTTTACTGTGCCGCGAATCGCGAGATTATTAAATGTCATTAAACACCACGTCGACAGGCCGTGTCCTGGTCCCCCCTTCGCGTACACAGTATCCTTCTCCTCTTCCATTACGTACCGAACTTGGAGGAACGGTCGCCTTACAGCCCACCGGGTCTATAATTATTCACCGGGACGTCGTATTATCCTAATTGTCTAAACCTTATAGCGTATTAATATCGAGCTTCTCGATCTTGGGAGGCGGCCCACGACGGATTATTATTTTCGTATCGCGGCAGCTATTTCATTATACCGATCGTGGCGCACTTACCTCTCATTAACCTCGTGCGGCCGCGCCGAATGGTAAAACGAACGCGACGATCGCACGTGGATCTCGGGGGACAGGGTGAACGCAGAGAGAGAGAGAGAGAGAGAATGAGGCGAGTGGAGGAGGGTTGGAGAAGAACAGTTCTGGTAATTGAATTTTGAATTACGATGCCCCGTCGATGCTCCCGTGCGAGTATTAAAATTTAATATCTCGAACGGAGTCGCGCGACCAAAAAGAGAAGAGATTCCGCCGGGACCGTAATGTTCACCTGTTAAACGCAAAACCACCATCTCTCTCTCTCTCTCTGTTTCTCCCTTTTTCCTCTTCGAGTGAAAACTTGATTTAAGGAACGGTGAGAGATTTTGATTATCTCGAGGTCTGTGTGGCCGGACGATGGTATTTGTGCTGATCGTAGCCTGTAATTATTATTGTTCCTTTATGTATGCCTGATGAAACGTTGGAAATGAAAAGGATCGAGAGAGTAGTAGATTTGAAAATTTTTTAAATCGGATCGTAGTCAGGTTTCCGCGCGATTCTCTTCAGAGGATGCAGGATTGAAGAAGGAAATTGGAAATCGTAAAGTGGTTAGCGTTAGCGCTTGTTTTCGTGAAACTTGGAACCTTCGTCAGGATTGTAGCTGCGAGTGGAGAAAGGTGGATTCAGGCAGTGACGGGTTTAGAGTTCGTGGCTGTTATTTCAGACCGGCTACGCGTATTGTTTACGCGAAGGTAAAACCGAGAGAAGAAATAATCAACGCGATCGTGCCCTCTGTACGAAAACAATTGTTGTTTTCTGCTTCGAACAACGCGTAACAGCTTTTGAACGACAGTATTTATAGAGTCGAAGAAACAACAACGAACAACAGCTGTTACAGCAATACCTCGAGAACATTGAAAAATGAAAAAAAGTAGAAAAGGCGTTAAATTTTTGCACACACACTTCTGTAGAATTATACTCGTCAATGGAGAAATCGAAGAATTATTAAAATTCAAGATCTCAAGTTCGAAAAATGCATTTTAAATAAAATGGTAACTTCCATTGATCAGACTTCCCTTCTTAAAAATCTCACTACTCAAAATTGCTCACAGAATTTCACTTCTATGGAAATCTAAGAATTATTAGGATTCAAGATCTGAAGTTCCAAAAATTAAGAATAAAATGGTAACTTCCACTGATCAGAGACTTCCCTTCTTAAAAATCTCACTACTCAAAATTGCTCACAGAATTTCACTTCTATGGAAATCTAAGAATTATTAGGATTCAAGATCTGAAGCTCCAAAAATGAAGAATAAAATGGTAACTTCCACCGATCAGATTTCCTTCCTTAAAAATCACAGAATTCCGCGACACGGGCACGTGAGTAGCAATTTCGTCTGAAATTACCGCGATTACACCTGTAGAAGGTTCTTTCATCGGGACGTCTGTTGGAGACGCCATCATCTTGTACGAACACCTCACCCTAAATTCCACGTTTGAGCGTCGAGGCGAAAATATCGAATATCCCGTGGGCAGCGATAAAAGAAAACGCACAGCCGGGTACCGTATTCTCCTTTAAAGGTAATTACGCAATTAACAGGCCGAACGGCTTCCCGTGGCGCAGGAATGACTGTACAAAAATTCTAACGGCATCCGAACGTGGCCATTAACGAGCGGGACCGATACTGCTTGGCCGCGTAAAAAAGTGAAACTCGTTAAAATTAGACTCGGCTCGTTGCCGAGGCTAGGTCGCGTTTAGGCTCGAACACCTATTTCGGTTTATCGTGAACGCGAGTGCCGCGATCGCGCGGGTACTCCGTTCCGGTAGGAACGCCGCCTCTATCTCGCGTCTAATCCGCGATGCGTTAGCGGACACGGAGTTTCCATTAGTAGCTCTCAGTCGTAAGTACAATAATACAAATGGCAGGTTCCCGTGGACGGCCATAAATTACCGATAAAAATACGCGCAAGATTTCAGCCGCGACGTGCCTACCTTTGAAGAGCTAAGCTAGTCGCTGGCGAGTCTCGTCGAACTATGGAAATGTCGTTGCTTTGTATGTCTGAGTTAACACGATTCTTTTTTTTTTTTTTGTCATTTGGTGTCATTGCGGTGTCAAGTGCCATTTGATGGGAATTCCTTTTAGCGAATCCCGTCGAACTATGGAAATGGCACTGCTTTGTATCTCTGAGTTAACACGGTCTTTTCTGTCATTTGGTGTCATTTTGTGGTGTCAAGTGCCGTTTGATCGAGTTTCCCTCTTTTTCTTTTTTTATGAGTTTTGTCGAACTATGGAAATGGCACTGCTTTGTATCTCTGACTTGGCACGATTTTTTCTTTGTCATTTGGTGACATTTTGTGGTGTCAAGTGTCGTTTGATAAGATTTCCTTCTATTCTTTTTTTTTTATGAGTTTTGTCCAACTATGGAAATGTCACTGCTTCGTATCTCTGACTTAAAATGTTCTTTCTATCATTTGGAGCCATTTCGTAGTGTCAATTGCCATTTCATAGTTTCCTTCTTTTTTTCTTTTTCTTAAATAACAAAGTTGATAGGAGAAATTGAGTAGGTTGGTTGGGTACTTTAGCACGAGCACTGTGAAATGTCACTGCTTCGTATCTCTGACTTAAAATGTTCTTTCTATCATTTGGAGCCATTTCGTAGTGTCAATTGCCATTTCATAGAGTTTCCTTCTTTTTTTCTTTTTCTTAAATAACAATGTTGATAGGAGAAATTGAATAGGTTGGTTGGGTACTTTAGCACGAGCACTGTTTCTATTATATCGGTAGATATTTGAGTATTGTAACTTTGTTATGTGCAGTTTACGTAGATAATGCATGTATTTACGGTTTTAGGTCTCAGTTTCTTCGCTTACTACGTTATCAGTGTGCTACCACAAAGTAGATAGTTTATCTGTAGATACTCTTATCTTTCAGGTTGAAGTGAGAAGCTGTAATGGACTGTAATTTTTACAAGTTGTTACAAGCAACGAGAAGTCTGATTATAGAAGGTTGTTCGAGAAAATGTTTATGCAAAGTACAGGCACATGGTTTAAAGAGAATTTTCATAGTAACATAAGGTTAATAAATTCGTATATTTTATACAACTATTAGTTTCGAAATTACTTGTTACCAGAAGTGAACAGTCTTTAAACCTTAAATTTACACTTTCTTTCAACTCTTTAAAGATCAACATTAATCGGTACATTTTTCAATCGTTACATCTCAACAAATCCCATTAAATTGACTAAACTATCTAAATCTAGGCTTCTAAACCCAAACACTAATATACCAAAATCAGTAAAGTTAAAAAAAAGAAATTACAAACAAACCTTCCTATTAAAAACGTAAAAATTTAAATATCAAAGATTCACAGTAGAAGTTCAAACGTCAGGAATTTATAACAAACCACAATAAAATCCTTCTCGTCACTCTCTCACCAATTAAAATCCTTTCCCCAAAGTCCACTCGAAAACTGGAAGAAAGGAAAAGAAGCTTCATCGCATACGTTCCACCAGATCTCTGGCTGGTCCTCGAAAACGGGAAAAAGGGCATCGAGTCAAGGTAGAAGTCGTCCGGCGGGACAAAGCGGGAAAGGTCCCTTAGGCCAGAGTTATTATTCGCGTATCGCGGAAATCGTTTCATTATCCGCTCGCGAAGCGGTAATCGCGCATTGTGTGCTAAATGCGCGTAACATGGCCAGAGAAACCCCCTGCGGAGACGTGGCGAGAGTCGATTCTGTTTGGCTCGAGGTTGCTCGACAGAACGGCGCCAACCGGTTGCCGCGGCGGCAGCTGGCTTCCTTCCATCGATCTGAACGCGCCGCGGCTTCAGCCACGAACCGATCGTGCCTCGTCTCCGGGCGACGCTGAAGAACCGTCGAACATCGGCCGATGTATCGATAAATGCGTCTTCGAGAGCAGCTTCTCGAGAAGCCTGAGACGGACAGGCCACGAGCAACACGCAACCACGTCTTCGAGCTGTTTCGTTCTTCTTCTTCTTGTCTAGTTTGTCCGCTTTCGCTCGTGGCGGGTGTATTAGGATTGATTTATGCCGGTACAGATAGTGGGCGGTCATCGACTAAATATTGTGGGACGTATTGTCGATACTAGCGCTCCGTATGATTTAGTGCCGCTTGATATGTGTGTTGATCCTTGCGAGTTGGCGGATGCATGAAAAGAGGTTGTGTATTGAATTAACTTACCTGTGGTTAACCAGATTCTTTTTCGTGTAAAATCTGTGTACACCGTCGCTCGAAAGTCTCTTGAACGGTTAAGGTTTCTGTTGAACTTTTTGGTGCAGATTACATACGAATCACTTGGACGAAAATTTTGTTAGGTATAGAAATTAATCGGGTGCATTTTTTCGCGAAGACTTTATCGACTTAGAGTCGCCATATTTTTTTCAGAGAGAGAATTCTTCAGTTATCTGATGAGTGAAAAAATGGTCGTTCCAAATAGTGGAGATTATTTTGAACGTTAAAATTATGTTTGATTTTTTTAAATAAATATTGAAGTTTGTAAGGAAGGGAAACACTTTCAGTGTACCGCAAATGCATACAGAAGTGATTTACAACAGCTTGAAAATAATAATGCTATAAAAATCATGGAATGGTCCAAGTGATTGCAAAACTTTAGCCCCATCGAAAAATTGTGTGGGTGAACTAGATAGACAGGTTCGAAAATATTGCTTTAGATCAGAAACACAGTTGTGAAATATTTTGAAACGAAAGTGAAATGTTTAAAAAATTTAGGACGTATAAATAGAGTGTTTCTTGTTATTATTATTATAAAAGTTTTTATTGCTTCATACGTAGTGGAGTACGGCAAATAAATCGAAGAATTAAAAAAAAGCACAAGTTGCTGAGATTTACCTGTCTAATTTGTCGTCGATATGTCGTGCAATTTTATCGATATTACTGTGCAGTTTAAAATTCGCCTCTACACGCGTAAATTGTTGAGTGGAGAGGTGAAAAATGGCAGTGCAGGAATCTTTGTCAAAGAAATATCTTCACGTCTCTCTCTCGAGAGGAGAATATTCGTGGCGATGAAGTGTGGAATTCTACGAACGTAACAAGACTCGAGAGCAACTCTTCATAAATCACTGTTTCGAGTGAACGCGCATCCTATCGTTCAACATTGCAACTTTAACGAGATTATACGGATCAAACGGTGACTTAAAACATGACATAATCTGAGCGAGGAAAGTGCTTCGTGCAAAAATGATTCATGAAATCTCGAACACGCTGCAACAATTTACTGTTTATTTATGAGACTTTTAATAAAATATCTCTGCTCGCTTTAACCTTCCACAGTGTCGTATGATTCGCAAATCGCGTGCTCAGATTCTACATTTTTTAAATCCAGTTTTTCCATTATTTATCATATGAACGTGAGACTCGTAACGAAACAGAAATCCTGTTTCACAGTTCAAACAGTACATCGATTTTAACCCTTTCGTTGCTATTGACGCCTATAGGCGCTTCAAAAATTTAGTCGCACTGTACAGTTCGCGCGTTGTACCACACTTCCAGCCTAATTTAATCCTTAATTCTCTCTCTTAAGTATCTCTACCCTAATTTAACGAAAGAAATTTGAAAACTGTGCGGCCAAAATAAGAAATTTTCTAACTAAAAATTGATCGCCAGTCGCTCACAAAAATCCGCCGTAGCGAAAGGGTTAACGCAAATTCATACATTTTCTCGTCACTCTGTTACGCGTCCGATTCAATCGTAGATTATCGAAAGGACACGAGCAAGATGTTCACGTGTCAAGAAACGACGCGACGATTGCGAGATATCTTCGGAGCGTCGAATTTGATCGGCGGAGAACACGAGGCAACGATAGAAATGCGTCAAATGTAAAATCAGCCGGTTGCATCGTATGTGATGTTACCGCAGTCGGAAAAATTCTTTTAAAACTAGTCATAGGCGCTTGCATAGCCCGCAGGAACGATCGTGCGTTCGATGTGTAGAAGATATCGATGATGCAACGATGCGTTTCCAAGGTATTTCAGCGGAGGACGCCATTACTGTAAAATCGAAAATACCCGGTGCGTCGTAAAATTCAAATGAGCGTTCCCGGTCGAAAGTGGCCCGGTTGCCCGGTAAAACGTAACATTTATTTCGATAAAATCGCGAAACGATCGACCGGAAACCATCGGGTGTTAACCCCTTAAGCGGGGAGAGCGGATGTGTCCGCTGTTGCAAGACGATTGTGTGATAGGTCGAGGAAATCTCTGCTTGCGCGTAGTCACGTTCAATTTCCAATGGAAAAATTCGCAATTTTTTTTCTTTCGATGAACTGACGTCTTCAGAACCACGCGGTGGAGTTAGGATGTGTGTCATAGTGTACAGGAAAATGCAGACAGGAGAGTATTTATGAATGTGAGGAGTGTAAAGTGTATTGCTATATATCGTACAAAATTCTTTATTATTTTATAACACAATAAGATACAGATTTTAAATTTACGATTGCGATTTTCATGTAATAATTTATAATGCTTCGTAGATGAACATAATAATGT
>NW_017100265.1:2301099-2302588 GCF_001263275.1 Habropoda laboriosa | reverse complement strand
TTTAACACAACTCGCAACACTAAGAAAATTGTTATGCAATTCGAACAATTATAAAACACTCTCAGAACTCTGAGACAACTCAGACAATTCTTAAACGCCTCGTACAACACTCTGATTCTATCTACAAGGAAAAACTCTTCCTTCGTCTTCTTTCTCTCCCACCGTAACCGCGCGTTATTTCTGGGTTTTCCCCTTAAAAACGGCCAACG
This sequence comes from Habropoda laboriosa, assembly GCF_001263275.1. Classification (NCBI taxonomy): domain Eukaryota; kingdom Metazoa; phylum Arthropoda; class Insecta; order Hymenoptera; family Apidae; genus Habropoda; species Habropoda laboriosa. Next base: position 2,302,379 of record NW_017100265.1, on the reverse strand, counting down.
AATCGGTGGGCCTGGTGCGTCGTTGAGGGTTTTCGCGATGGGCCTGACCCGTGTCCCTGTAAATCCCCACTTTCTCTTTAACAACCCTCTTGAAACTACGAAAAAAGAGGCGGACATTTTTACGATACTGTATAATTTAATTTTAACGTGTATTGTAAAAATAACCCTCCCAACAGAGAATATTATTCCCAATTCAGCGAACAACACGCGAAAATTCTTTCCCCTCCGAAAGGGTTAACAACCTTCGCCTGTGAAATCGAACTGCTGGAAAAGTCCCCGTGCAACGTGTGTTTGCTACAAGGGTTTAACGTTTCGAGCTCGCCAGCTAGAAATAAGCTGAAAGACGTGTTTCAGTGGAATGCGTTAATATCAGTCTATTCTTGACCACGCTACATTTTTCTCTTCGATCTTCAGTACGCTGTCTGTATTTAGAGTTAGCTTTTTTGAAATTTGCTACTTTGAGAACCGGTCATTTTTAATCGTTTCGTAAAATCTAAATCAGGAAGTTGCGGTACTTCAGACGAGTCTATAGAAATTATTACGTAGTAAAAAGTTGTAATAGCCTTGTAACCCGATAAGAAAAATAGTAAAAAGTATGCATAACGATCATTAAATACAATGTGTAATTGCCTATCTTCCTGTTATTAGTTGATTTAAGGAGTTCGATATTTTTACTGTTCGAACGTTACGAGAATGCATGATTGATTAATGAGGCACTAAATCAAACAAGATTCGTCATTTCACGTACGTATATATATCCGAGGCATTATATCCAGAAAATTTATAGCTCGGTGTTAAGGGGTTAGGACACAGTAATATTTTGAAGAAATCGAACATTTTTTTTTTCTCTTAAATAGTAGTTTCAAATCTTGAGAACCGAATGCAAAAGGTTTTACATGGATTCTAGGCTTCGATATAAATTATTTCTCTAAGTACCGTTTTGAGAGTGAATTCGTATACCTGCGTGCCGTGACGCACCGATGCGTTTTTCAAAACGGTGTACAAGATATCTCGAGTTCTACCTACATTAAATACCTGTACACATTATCCGTCGAATGTAGAGGGAGAGCCACCGTTTGGTTGCCAATTGTTTATCACATAGAGTCGGCCTACCTCCACGAAAAAAAAAAAAATGTAGGATCGATTCGACAAGTGTCAGTAAAATGTAGGGTCGATTCGACAAGTGTCAGTAAAATGTAGGGTCGATAGCAGCAGAAAAGCTGCTAAACAATTAGAATTAAATGTAACGATAGAAATTATTGCAATAATGCGTAATGCAA
>NW_017100265.1:2294849-2299131 GCF_001263275.1 Habropoda laboriosa | reverse complement strand
ATCCAGATTGAGAGATCCACAGCCAGATTTAAAGACCCAAATCCAGATTGAGAGATCCACAGCGAGATTTAAAGACCCAAAAAGCCAGATTGAAGGACGCGATGCCAGCTGAATGACCCAAAGCCAGATTTGAATGACCCAAAGCCAGAGTTGAATGACCCAAAGCCAGAGTTGAATGACCCAAAGCCAGAGTTGAATGACCCAAAGCCAGTTTGAATGACCCAATGCCAGTTTGAATAACCCAATGCCAGATTGGAAGACCCAATGCCAGATTGAGAGACCCAAAGCCAGACTGAAGGACCCACCAGACTTAGGAAGCTGTGGAAGTGTCGCGCGAAATTGTGTACGGATCGCGATTTCTTTTAAGTGTAGTTTAATTCGTTGAATTTTATTTAGTACCCGAAATCGCGAATTTTTACCATCCTCCATTTTCTCATGTAGTCCATTTTAGATGGGGTATTTAGCAAAGGTTTAAGGGAGGTATCAACTGAACGCTCTGAAAAAAAGAAAAGCAAAGAAAGAAAAAGGGATGAAGCTATTATGAAACGCGGCGCGACGTAATAAATTCTCGTATCGATCGAAAGTAATGGGCATTCGTAGTGAAAATTGACTCTATTAAGAATTAACGCGGTATACTATTGGGATACTCTAATAATGGGAGGGCGTTTGCACCTTTAGTGCAGTAGAGTTCGGATGTGAACTCACATCCTTTGATTTCTTCTTCCAAGTTTTGGTAGTTCAGCTTCAAACATGCACATGCACACACATATATAACCAATCACCAAACCCTCAAAAAATTCACTCACAGTTCGCAGACAGGCAGCTGGGCTCTGCAATGTCGATTTCGTTGCATCCTTCCTTCCTTCCTTCCTTCCTCTCAGATGGTCATCCTTCCTCCAAGCGTTGATTTTCCAAGACTCACAAACTCACGAATTGTGAGTCACTGTGGAATGGGCGACGCGAAAAGTGCTTCGAAACGCGATTTATTTAGAGAGGGAGAAACCGCGAATTTATATTACTTTAGACTCTACTATCGAACAAAACTTTGATAGAACGCGAGTGAAGAAGTATGAAATAAACGCGAGTAAATTGAATAAAAAGCAAAAACGCGAATTGGGAGGAAATATCAGATAAACGCGGAAAAATATGCAATAATAAGTCGAACTAGGGATGAAGCTATTATTTCAATACGCGATTCACTGACTCTAATATTTTGAAAAATTGAACACTTCTCGTAAAAATCGATTATTAATTGCGAAACACTAGTGAGACGGTTTAATTAGGGGCAGCACAATATATAACACAACTAACTACCCATATCACCAGAAAAAAAACCCATTTTTGTCACTCACAATTCGAAGATTAGGCAGCTGGGCTCTGCAATGTCGATTTCGTTGCATCCTTCCTTCCTTCCTTCCTTCCTTCCTCTCAGATGGTCATCCTTCCTCCAAGCGTTGATTTCCCAAGACTCACAGACTCACACTTTGTGAGTCACTGTGGAATGGGCGACGCGAAAAGTGCTTCGAAACGCGATTCATTTAGAGGGGGAGAAATCGCGAATTTATATTACTTTAGACTCTACTATCGAACAAAACTTTCATAGAACGCGAGTGAAAAATTGAAAGAAAGTATCCAATAAACGCGAGTAAATTGAAAGAAAAGCAAAAACGCGAATTGGGAGGATATAGTTAAACGCGGAAAAATATTCAATAATAAGCGAACTAAGGATGAAGCTATTATTTCAATACGCGTTGCACTGACTCTAATATTTATCAAAATTGAAAATTGATTTATCACGGTAAACTACTTGGACGGTTTAATTAGGGGCATAGTGCAACGAGTACAGTGCACTCGTTGCAAATCAGCTCACAATATACAATTCAATAATGTAACTAACTACTTAACATGCAAAATTCATGCAACTCCTGCGAAGAATTAGATTAGTAAATCACAATTCATGAAACAAATTCAAAATTCATTTTTCAATAGCATAGAAAATATCATAAATACTGAAAGAAAATGAAATTATAGATTGCTGGAAGAAAAGTACATATTAAATTTAGAAATAACCTGTAACGAAAATTTATTTCATTAATGGACAGCTGAAACGCCGAAATATTTTCATTAGGCAACCTCTCAAATTCATTTCGATATCCTATTCGACAAGTACGAAGAACAACAATAACAAACTGAAATCTCGATTTCCCTAAACCCTCAAAACAATCTCGAAATACGTTCGATAATAATTTTCTCGCGTGTATTAACGACCCGAAGGATTATTTAAATTTATTTCAAGCAAAAAGTAGCAGTAGTTCAGTAGTAAATAGTGGACTATTAGACTTTGAATAGTCCAAGTTTAAGTTTTAATAATTAGAAAAATTAGAAAAATTCAAAGCAGAGTATTCAAAGTCTAATAGTAAATTTCAGAAAGAAATTTTGAGAGAAGGTAGTTGAGTGTGTATAGGGTGGACATAGGCTGCTAGCCAGAAGCCCTCGACCACCCTACCCACGTCTCAGTACCCTCAGATCAAAATTACGCGAAGTGTCTAGGGCCCAGTATAAAGGGTAAATGATTTCGCGGGAGCTCGCGGGTCTATTTATACCTGCGGTACCCCTTCCCCAAAATCATTAGCAAAGTCGTTAATAATTCGGGCGGGAATCGACTACTTTGCGCGGGAAACGGACTACTTTGCGCGGGAGATCGATCACTTTTCGCGGGAAATCGATAATTTCTCGCGGGAATCGGTCACTTTTCGCGGGAAATCCTTCGTTTTTCGCGGGAATCAATTATTTTTCGCAGAAAATCGCCGATTCTTTCGTAATTCTATTTTGCATTCTATTGTAATGTTATAATAACGTATAATTTATTAATTCTCACAATTTTTTGGTATAAATTTATACTTCTAACAATTTGTTATAACATTGCATATAACAATTTATACGTTTTTACAATATTCTTCAATGGAAACGTACGTTTTAACGTTCTCGTTACTTACTCGTGCTTAAATTAATTTCGTAAGGATTAAAAATCAGGTTGACCTGTGGTCGTAGATTAAAAATAACCATAGTACAGCTAAATTTATCGTGTTAAATAATCCTTTTTACACAAATCAAAAATGTATTCAACGTTTGTTTCTTATAATATCGTGAAATGAATTATTTGTGCAGTTCTGTGCATTTTCTGTGCAGTTCAACCTAATTTACTTAAATTTACATTGCGAGACAGTATACTGTAACAAGTAGTAACAAGCAAACGACTTTGCGCGGGAAATCGATAATTTCTCGCGGGAATCGGTCACTTTTCGCGGGAAATCCTTCGTTTTTCGCGGGAATCAATTATTTTTCGCAGAAAATCGCCGATTCTTTCGTAATTCTATTTTGCATTCTATTGTAATGTTATAATAACGTATAATTTATAAATTCTCACAATTTTTTGGTATAAATTTATTCTTCTAACAATTTGTTATAACATTGCATATAACAATTTATACGTTTTTACAATATTCTTCAATGGAAACATAGGTTTGAGCGTTCTCATTACTTACTCGTGGTTAAATTAATTTCGTAAGGATTAAAAATCAGATTGATCTGTGGTCATCGATTGAAAATAACCATAGTGAAGGTAAAATTTATTTCGTTAAGTAATGTTTCATATACATTAGAATTTTATTCCACATTTATTTGTCATAATACCATGAAATAAATTGTATTATACTTTATCTCTGTTTAGACTATATTTAAAGCTCGTTATAATTAAAAATCAAGTTGACCTGTGGTGATTTATCAAGAATAATCATAATAAAGCTGAAATTATTGTGTTAAATAATTTTTTTAATACGAATTAGGAATTTATTCAACGTTTGCTTGTTACAATACCATGAAATAAATTATATCCAAACTAAATTAGAATCCAAACTTACTGACTCTTGTAGAGAATTTACTGTACTTTGTTCAGTTTGGTGGAGAATATCGTTTATCGAGAATATGGTATTGTAACATGTCAATACCATGATTTTTAATCCCTACGAAATTAATTTAACCACGAGTAAGTAACGAGAACGCTAAAACCTATGTTTCCATTGAAGAATATTGTAAAAACGTATAAATTGTTATATGCAATGTTATAACAAATTGTCGGAAGTATAAATTTATAACAAAATTGTGAAAATTGAGAAATTATACCGTGTTACGATAACGGAAATCTCCCGCGAAAATCTCCCGCGAAAATTTCCCGCCTGACCTAACCGACGATTTTGCTAATGACTTTGGGGAGAGGGTACCG
>NW_017100265.1:2284949-2292787 GCF_001263275.1 Habropoda laboriosa | reverse complement strand
GGCAAACTACAATGGCGGGCGCGAGGCTCGAAAACGTAGTCCCTGACTCTACGAGTGTCAGGTTTAGCTTCCTTGCGGTCTGACACTTGTGGAGAATATACTGTACTTGTCCGCGAGTGCTAGACTCTGAATACGCTAAAACATTTTGTATCTCGTCGATGAAAATTTTCAAACGCTTAATATCACAATTCATAAATAAAAAAGTTTTAAAATAGAAATTTTTGACAAGCAATCGCGACAGACTGTAATTTGAAGCGTAAAATATTCCAAAACACTGAATTCCCAATGCACGGCACGTTAACAGCGCAGCATTCACGACGAAACGAATTGATTAGTTTTCATGTTACATCAAACAATGCCATTCCAAAACACTGAATTCCCAATGCACGGCACGTTAACAGCGCAGCATTCACGACGAAACGAATTGATTAGTATCGCATAATCTGTCTCACTCCCCAAATCGTTCGATTCCACGGCTTTCGTTCAACCAAGAATATTGTCCAAGCATGTTTCGCGGCAATAAACTCCAGCTAACAGCGACACGCATGATTTTCTGGCCAATTTATAGCAAGGGATAGTAAGAGAAACAGGAAAACGCCTTTCAGCTAGGAATCCTCCATCTCGGCCTTCAGCAATGATATATTAAACAATTATAATCGGTGATCGGAGGAATAACGTTTGCGCCTCGATTAGACGCAGCGTTCGAACGAACCCCTAGAGCAGAATTCTGTCTGTGTGTATGTGTGTGTGAAGAGGTGGAAAGGAGGAGCGATGGAGAGGAGCAACGGAAGAAGAAAGGGAGAATGAAGGGAAGAAAAGAAGTGCGGCAGCTGTAAATCGGGGCGATCGTTGAATTAATCGATTGGTAAATAGCAGTTTGATTGCACGACACGTTTGTTAATGAATTCGCATAATTCCTGGCAGCGAGCCCCGCAAGCTTCTCAGCTTTCGTCTGGCTCCTCTTTTTCCACCGGAAAGTGACGTACGAGCGAGCGCTTCTTTTCTTCCCTCTTCGTTCGCCGAGCTCCGCGTTCCGAGCGAGCATCTAAACGATATCTGGTGACCCGGCGTTCGTTTCTTGCGGCGCGCCGCTCTTCGGCCGTTCTTCAAGATTTATGGAACGACCGGGAATGGTGACGGCTGTTCTGCCGGACGAACGGCGAAAATGTATCCCGCGAACCGATTCTTGAACGTTCGCTAGACGATTTTTCGATTCGACGGTGAATTTTCGCGATGATTTGGGAAAGGTGGGAGACACTTTTTGGGCGAGGGTTTCTCGAGAATGGGAAGGATCTATGATTGAGTTGGAGATCTGTGGACGTGAAGTGTGTTCGAACGCCTCGGTGATGTAGGATCGCAAAATAAATGCAAGAACGAGAAAAGGAGATATTTGTATGAAAATACGAAATACACAATGAAAGTTTTCTTATTTTGTTGGAAATTGATTAATTAAACGACAGCTGCAAATTTTCATTCATAAAAAGTAGCAATAAGTTTGTATTATTATAGAATAGACTAACATAGGATAACGAAATATTTATAACTTTTTTTCAAATTTTGAACATTTTAAACATTCATACTTGCGAAGGTATCGTGCTTTCCTTTTCACCGTCTTCCATTCCACTACAATAAATAATTAAACTCACCGTCCAGGAACCTCTGTAATATCCCATAGTTCTAAATACCAGGTTGAAAAGTAAACCCTTCCAGACACGAACCTGTCCAAAGTCATTAAACGCTCCAATCTCACCGGCAAGTCTGGAAATCTGAAATAATTAAGACCGCCACTCGGCGAAAGTATTCCATTTCCAATCGTTTCTATGGGATTGCGCAGCCTTCGCGAATCGTCGGGAGAGCACGTTCATTCGTGGGCCAACGAGAAACGAAGGGACACAAAGGGCTCCCTTTCACGTTTTTCGCGTTGGCGACTCGCGCTAATTGGCTTCGACGGAACGCGTAATGAAACGTAAATATTTTCCGTCCGTCTCCCCTGTCTGTTCCTGTCCCCTAATTTCTCTTCCTCCTCCTCCTCTCTCTCACACACTCTCTCTCTCTCTCGTCAGTTGTGCCAAAAGATGGTAGAATTTACGAAGGACGATATTTTGAAAATTATTACGAAACGACGTCGATCCACGTGGTATAACCTTTAAAACGTTCTAAAAGAGAGGAACCTACTAATGGGAACCTGCTAATGGAGGACCGGGTGGGCGACCTTTCGAAAACAATCGATCGGTTTGCCGGTCCCGGCTGTGAACCAGGAACGAGCCTTCCGAGTGAAAGTCCCTGTAGCATTGGTAGCATTCCGTCTTGTTTCTTCGCCGATATAGAAGCTGCTAAAGTGGGTCAGCTGCAGACGTTGCACCACCTTCCTTCTAGCGTATCAGTTTCCGTTCCGTGCTGGCGGGATCCCGCGATAGGGGGGATTGAAGGGAAGTTGAACGGCTGGTTAGGCGGCTAACGCGATCGTTGAGGGGGGTATTTCGGGAAAAAGATATGTGCTGGAGATTGATAAGCGTGCAGTGCTGCAGAGAGAGAGTAGTGATAGAATAATATTGTGACGTTCAAGAGACGTAATATAAGAAATAAAAGTGTATTTCACTGTGAATTTAGAAATTTTTTCAGATTTTCGAGGATTTCAGAAGTAACGAAATTGGACCGAAAGTACCATTTTTAAGTAACGAGTGTCTTCTTATTTTTCAAAGAGAAGCGGCTGCCTCGTGAATTTAGAAATTTTCCAAGATTTTCTGCGATTGGAAAATAGAAGGAAAATTGAGTGAAAAATACCGTCCGTGAGTAATGATATTTCCCAATTTCAACGAACCATAGATCACTGCAGATTTCAGTCGAACTTTCGAAGAATCTCGAGGAATGTAAGACGATTTAGGGTAGACTTCACGATATTCCATTATCTTCGGTACAGCCGACTGGAAATTGCGCCAGTTAATATAGCACAGGTTATTTACGATATTTATGAGTAAACGGGCCGGATCAGAATATACCGCGACATAATTGATAGTCGAATCGCAACGCAACTATTTCGTGTTTCCTTGGACGCCGTGGCCATTTATTTTGCTCGTATGTCGAGCGATTAGCTTCGCCTCGCGGGCCTTTCTGCGTGCATTGCGGTGTTCTTGTCGTCTGGATATAAACTCGAGATCTCGAACGACTTCTTGTCGCGGCGTAAAAACTTGTCGGAAAAAACTGTCAGATGAATGGTTGAAAAACTTTCAATTTTTTGCCTGCAATCGTTCGTATAATTCGTAAGTCATATTTTATCGATTTTTTTTTGCTCCCGGTGTGAAATTCGTAAATTAAGTGGAAAAAAGGTTTCACATAGTTTTTATCGATCAGAAGTTATGTTAAAATTCTCTTTTCGCACAATGTACAACATTGACAAATTTCAACTTTCACACGTTTATTTTCATCGATATATGAATTTTCTCAAATTCAGTCCAAATCAGTTCCATAAATTCTTAGAATTTCGAGGCATTCCAGCTTATGGTCAACCAAAAATGAAATTTCCTTACTTTTCACTCCGAAAGTCGACTCCCAATAATTTTCTTAGAATTTCGAAGCAAATTGAATTTCCTCATTTTTCTCCCAAAATTTTCTCAGAAGTTGTCGCCGCGAGTCTCAGTTAAGCTTACCCAGCGGCTTTATCGAAGTATTCGTGCCTCGCCTAGGCGAAACCTCGCGATCGTTTCTCCAGCGTGAAAACTCTCCTTTCGATGTCTCGGGAATGTCTCCGTTCACCGTCCGGGTACCGGAAGCGAGACAGCAGCCATCGATGTGCGATGTCGGATGACGCGAGGTCGCCGGTGATCGATGGCCTGGCCGATCGATGTTGCGACCATCGATCATCTGACTCGAGCTAACATCTGGTCTCTGTCTGGCTGCTTCCTTCCTGCGAAATCCGCCGTCTCTTTTTTTTTCCCCTCGAAACGATGTCGCCGGACTGATATTCGGTGGCAGGTAAGTACGTCGATTGCCAGACGTATCTCAACTAGCTTCCTCGAACGGTCAGAGGTGTTTGTAATGGTAATAGAGGAAAGGAAAGCTTCGGATGTTTCGATGGGATTTTTGATGGAGCGAAGCGGATGCTACGTGAGTAGAGTTCGTTATTAAAATAATGGTTTCTTTATGCTGGTTCTGGCAGATGATATTGTCGTACTTTTCACGTGGACAGGTTTTTGATCATTTTTTTATTTTTAAATTTAATGTTCTGACGTGTAGCGTTGTGTCCATATTTGGATGTTGCGAGACACTGTGTAATTTAATAACGAAGATTTTTGGCCTACAGATTATAACCGTACTGTATAATTTCCTTCTGTTTGATTTTTGCTTTTTATTTATGTAATATTAACTATGTCATTTTTTTAAATTAATTTGCAATCTGACAATAGTATTTAAAAATTAGTCACCTTTCCCTCTTTTTCACGAAAACAATTCTTAAATATTGTTCGAATTTCAAAGTCGCACGTTCTTATTAATAAATTACCCGTTTTAACCTCCGCTGATTAAAATCCAAATGATCGGCATTCTTGTTTCTGACGAAATTACCCGTATTCACAGGAAACCAAACGCAACTCCGGCCCCAAACAAGCAACGAACGCCTCTTTCTACTAATAAACACAGAAATCAGCGACTCTTCAAGAATCCCAATGTTGATTCATTAATAACCAGTTACTGTATATTTCTAACGGAGCCAAACAAATCTTATTTACCCGGTGATAATTGTGCAGCCGGTAGTCAAGCATCGTTCGTCCCATTCTCATTCTAAATCCCTCGAATCGACATCTTTTCACCCACTTATGAAATATCACCGTTAATTTATCAGGGGGAGAAGAAGTGCAACGCAAATTTGCATTGGCCGGTCTCGTAGAGAGCTAACAACGATTTCCTTTCTACGTATTTCAACGTGTTTCGCGTTTCGAGGATCGCTCGCCGGAGGGACGGGGGAAACGAGGCATTTCTATCGTGGCGAATTCATTAACGAACTTTCCACTCGTCGTGTTTCGAGGAACATAAGAGTGCCTCGTATCCATCTATCATAAGCAAGCGTTAACCTCTCGCTTTATGCAAATACCGCAGACCGTACGAAGGTGGCCAGAAGGCGAACACATCGCGCCGGAGAAACGCGACGCAGCTTCGTTCCTTGGTCATAAATGCGGTCACTGTGAGGCGTACGAACACGCGTGTCATTATGCGATCGATAATAGATTGGTAATAGAGGAGGGTTTATGTATGCAGCAACCACGTATAGATGAAATTATTGATCCGTTGCAGCGAAACGGTTTGCTCTACTGCGAAAATTCTGCGGAACGAGAATTCAATCTCTGGAAATAGCTTCTGTTTGGAATTTAAATGTGGCAAGTGTTCCGTTTCGCGAGACGTGTGGGATAATGTGAATCGATTGTTTCAAATAAAATTGAAGAAGTGAAAGTTTAATGTAGTAAAAGTAGGGTGAAAAGAATCAGAGTAGAAGCCAGTGTGGAAAATCTGAGAAATTCAGGAAGAACAGTAGGAAAGTTTGTAAAAAATTTTAATGGAAATGTTGTTCTGAATTTCTCTGAAATTTGAAGTAGATCGTTATTTGTTTGATGTTTTTAAGTGATACTGATGAAGAAGGAACGCAAATTTGTTTTTAGATTTAGTGTAGAAATTATAGTAATCTAGAAGGGCTAATTTACACTCCCATAATAGAAGTGATCGGAATTGTAAAATAAATTCAAAATCTTACCAAAGAGCTGTCTCAATAGACATTTTGTTCAGAATTAATAAATATTCAGTAATTTACTGCAAAAAGTATCTTCGTCGAATATGCCCTGCTAGCAAAACAAATTTCTCGAGCTCGAAAACTTCATCGTTACAATGAAACTTCGCCAACTTATATGTGTGCACTTGCATTTTTTTTGCAATATTTCATAAAACTTAATAGAAATTGTGTTTATTTCACGTTCCATATGTAACATCTACTCCACACCTAACTCAAGCTTCCATACACTCGATTACCACTAATTAACCTGAACAATCAGAGCCAGCAGAATCGATGATACCGAATCAGACGAAAAATGTCGAAACGTTTGTTCGTAAAAGTACACTCCGCCATATCGGAACGTGAAATTCAGTTCCAAAACGACGAGCAATCATAATGAATCACCATGGCACAAGAACGGCGCCATTGGACGTGCAGGAATTCCAAGGTGTCCATCGGAAAAATGGTGGTCTGGCCGGAAGAAGCGTCGGCGACACGCGTATCTCCCCGTCCACAAAGCGGGCGCTATAAAACCGTTGAAACGCTCTCTCCGATTTCCACGAGAAAGAGACACCGGTGTGCGGCGCAACGTCTCGTAAATCTTGCCACTGAGAATGTCACATAAACGTCTGCCGCGTCCCATACGCGCCGACCTTCCGCGATCCGTTCCACGCCACGCCGGTGATTACAATTTATTCCCCGACACCCAAATATAGTTTCCATCGATTCCCCCCGGACATTGGCTCCGCGACCAGCCTGGAGAACTTCCTTCGTGCCAGACTCTCGCCTTACCCACGTATCTACGTGCACCAAGAGGACCCCGGAACGTTTCATGCAAATCTCGGTCGAGCAGGCCCCAAGAAGAGTGTTCTCTCTCTCTCTCTCTCTCTGTCGGAGTGGCACCGTGTGCTGAAACATATGGACTTCGTTACTGTCCGCGGACACGGTTATCTACGAGCAGTAGAGAACTCTTCCTGAATAAACACCGGTGGCCAGGGCCGATGTTCGACTTCTATATTACACGAGGAACTTGAGCCACGCCAGCGGCATCGGGGTCTTCCTGGACAGGGAGAAGGTGGCGGGTCATCGAACGAGAAAGACTTTCTACTTCTGTGTTGTACACGGCCACCGAGCCTCGTACCGCGGCTCTCTCCTTCCTGGACGATGTAGATTACCCGCGGAGCATCTCTCCGTACAACGAGATACGAACCCAGCGATAAGAAGCTACCGTGCAACCTGCCTGATACGCTCCCGTCCCTGCCCCTCTCTTGTTACTCCTCCGGGACGCGATTTTTCGTCGCCGCGATAGAGCTCCGGCTGGACGATGGAATTCAGGATCGCCTCGCGAATTTTCTGTTTCAACATTTTTGGCGATATTGGACGCGGTTTCGTACCCTGTGTCGAGAAATATTGTATCGCCGGGTGAATTGTTAACGACAGAAAATGGTTTTTTTAAATTTAAGTAAACAGTTCGGTGAACTTTAAGTTAACATGAAAATACTCGGAATTTCTCGACACTCGAGTGAGAATATTTGAGCGAACAGTTTGCGAATGATTTGAAAATTTGACAGTTCGTAATATAAGGGAGATGGAGAATCTTTGATCCCCGTTACAAAGAGTATCCACGAATTAGACACAGAAACGACAAAGAACCAGTTCGCCGACAGTTCATCTTCCTACAGAAACGACTTGACGTCGTTTACAGCTATCTGCCCTAAAATTCACCTTTCAATCACTCCCAGCAACCGATCGGACACGCAATCGTTTAAACTCGCGTATCCAACCCTAAACTTCTTCTGGTTGCATCGTTAGTCGAAGCCCAGTCAGCCCCGTGATCCATAAAGTCAATCGTGCCAGCTCGTGGTCCGCGTCGTTACGTTTAGCCAAGGCTGAGCCCGGTTCGGTGATACATATCGCGTATTATTATTCCTCGAAGCTGTCCAATTACCTTAGCCGGCAGCGCAATTCGTGCTAATGGATCGAGAAGCACGGCACGTCGTCGTGGCGAGCCGCGGGGGAAATCGCCACGACGCCGTACGCCGTTCCTGGATTTCTTTGGCGGATTTCCAAACGCGCCGAATGA
>NW_017100265.1:2281892-2284913 GCF_001263275.1 Habropoda laboriosa | reverse complement strand
CTCCGTCCCCTTCCCGCAGGAAAAGTTACGTTTACCTAAGGTTTTGATCCTATTTCCGTGCGGGTCGCTGACCTCCTCTCTTCACTACGCTCTTTCTCTCTCTCTCTTCCTCGTCGTTTCTCTGTTTCTCCGTGTCTCTCCATTCTTTTCACTCGTACTTTCGCGGCCTTTTCTTGGATAATCTTCTCTATCGGTTCTTCCTCTTGATCCGGCGAGCCTCCCTTCCCCCTGCGTAAACCTCCAACAACGAGGGACCCATTCGCTTTTTCGTCGCTCGGTCTCGCGCCGAATGTTTACGACGCTCGATTCTCGCGAGATCGCTGCGTTCCAATAGGAAGGGAATCTCCTCTTCGTTGCGTTCTTTCTTTTTCGTTTTTTTTTTTTTTACGCGTCTTACGGTACCTGGGAAAGCTTTCTACGCAAGAAGATGCTTTCAGTTTCTACCTTTGATCTTCTTTCTACGGAATGCAGAGGTAGAAAGGATTTTTGTAGAATAGTATTTTTGATCTGAACTGTATACTAGGTACGCGAGGAGTTTCGGAATTTTAAGAGTTATTTAATCGCTATTAATTGGAAGCTCGTTAGCAGATTCGGTGTTAATTGTAATTAACCAACGTTCTCTAACCTTTCTACTGTACCGTGTATTTCTGTTCTCGTAGAGTCTGTTTCAAATACTGTTCAGGCGTGAGCAATTTAACAAGTTGGAGTATGAAAGAGAGTCTTTCGTGTATGCTCACTTCAAACGTCAACGTTAATGACGATTGAATATTTATTGAATTTGGATACTGGACGGTGGTGAAAGAATGATGTCACGAGTATAGATAACACTTAAACTTTAAATTTATTCTACAATGGTTGACTTAGAAAAACGCGTTAGATTGGTGATAACAATGTTTGTGTTGAACACCTGATAGAAATTTAGAATCTCATTTTTCTTTTAAGGAATGCGTGCTTAAATAATAAATACGGACATGAGAAAGTGGGAATGACGATGTCTGATTGGTGGTTTTACAAAGGTAGGGGAAGCCGCCGTGACCCTCAGGTACTGCAAGTACCTTCGAGTGGCATGTGTCGGATTTTCCCTCATACCTTAACCGTAGCAGGTAATATTTTATTGGTTGCCCTGACTCGGCCAAGGTAAATGAAAATTAACACGGCCGAGGTAAAATTCTTAATCCTAATACAAAAGGGGCAATCGTCGCTATGCATTCAAAAAAAGGTAAAATATGCACAATGGTTTTTAGTTATGATTAGTTTTACGCCTTAACAAATACTGTAACATTTCCAGCGGGACAGTATCCAGAAAAAACTCGTGCGAATTTATAGCGGGAAATGTAGTTTAAATATAATTTTATTTTTCATAACAGCTAAATGAAGAAAACCACGCAATAATACCGTCGTTGTGACATTATTTTTCCAAAGTATGTAAATTCGATTAGAATTTATCTGTCACAAAAACTGCAGGAATTTTTAAAAATTAACAGATACGTATCTATTTCATCTCTCGACGTTCGAATCGCAAAACATACACTCCCATTAGCCTCCCATTCGAAAAATGACAAAGCACCCCCGTTGAATCGCAAGAATATATCCTTACTCTTGATTTAAACAAAAAAAAAATCTCTTCATAACAAGATTCTCGTTAGCGGCAATAATTTCTAATCGAACGTGTACCTTTCGCGTATCGCAAGAAGCACCGTTTGCTTTCCGGCAGGATCATTTCCCGGTAGCTAGGCACGTTCTTCCGCATGTTTCTTATTTTCTTGCCGGTCCTCCATCACCCGTTCTCCTTTTTCCTCCTCCTGCTTGCCGTTTCTCGTCGCCGCTTCGTTTCAGCCTCTTGTCCTGCTACCCAACGAACCTCTTAACGTTTCTCCTCGCACTATACACCTGTCAGACGCCTCGTAATTGTGAGACGACTTTATAGCTCGAACTGATATTCGCGAAGATAGCGGCGTGTCCGCGAACCGACCGCTTGATCGTCCCGTGGACGACAGAACGCCTGAAAATAAACGCTCGCGAACGATCGTAAAATATCTTTAGAAACGGAAATCACGCGCGGCCGCGTATTAGGCGAGAGGAGGAGGAGGTATCGGTCCATAACAGTAAATCGAGAGATAGAAGATTTTCGACGGCGGGGAAAACGTTGTCGCGGCCGGTCGGACAAGAGTTGCGGGGCTTGAAAAGTCGAGCGTCGAGTTGTGACACTCGATTTCGACGCGATAGGGCTGTTGCTCCGGCTGGTTAAAGGAAAGATGGAGATACGGTGACTGAGATAGGGGACAGTGGCTTTGAGAGGTGACAAGTTTATGGTGCCAGTGTATTCTGTTAAATAGAAAACAGTTTGTTAGGTTTGGTCGCGCAGAGTTTATGATTTAACGTGTTGTCGTGTGTTAGGAAATACTTGCGAGTAATTTAAGAAATTAGGGAAATGAAAGGACATTGAAATCTCTTCAGTTTTCTTTTTTTTATCGTGCGTGAAAAATATGTCGATATAGAGGGGTGAATAATTTCGATATGAGATTTATCGATGTTTTGTTATTTTATTATATTTAACAACGATGTATGTCAATAGTTTAGTTGCTGAATTAACTGCTTTCAGAACTTATCTGTTCATATAGAATTATCATGTAACATGAAAACCAAAAGTCCCAAAGGACCTCGCTAATTTTTCAATCTTTATAGCAAACTACCCTGTATTTGAGAAACCAAAAATCAAATTTCACTGCAAAAACGATTCTAATTGTTCAAAAACACCATGTCCACTGTTATTTCCACTTTCGCCAGCGGTGCACTTCTACGACACACCAACGCACGAAAAAGAGCCGACGAACTTAATGAAGAAATACACCAGCTACTGGCTCGCAGCAATCAGAGAAAGGGAAAAAAAGAAAAAGGGTGCGTCGTTTCCATTGGATCGGTACCGCTCCCGATCTTCTCACGCGCGACACAACTCGCTGGCAATAACAATAAAATAGGACGAATCCCCGCGAGATGTCTGTTACGCGAAACCATCGATCT
>NW_017100265.1:2243121-2281780 GCF_001263275.1 Habropoda laboriosa | reverse complement strand
TTGTACGTCCTCGTTCCCCTCTCTGTTTCCTCTCTCCCTGTTCGCTCTGCCTTCCTACTGGCTGGCCACAGCCAGCAAGAACCGTTGAAACGCCCCGGAGACGATCGTTGTTTAAAGAAACAGCTAATTAATGATTAGCGCGCCGTATCGAAAATAGCGGTGACGTTTTTCGCTACGCGAGATTAACATCGCCGGACAGACGGGGAAAGAAGTTGAAGAGCTACGGACGATGTTTTGTGTCGGAAGGACCACAGTCTCCTGAGATATCGTGGTTACCTCGAAACGGTGCTCGGGATGCAGCGAACCACGAAAATTAGAGGTTTAGAATGTCGAGAAAGTGGTGGAAGATCGTTCGATGAAAGGAGGATGTTGAATAATGGCCATTTTTGGCGTAGGTTGGTTGATGTTCTTACGTGGGAAAGATCTTGTGGTATCGAGGATTTGCTCGATTGCAATTAGATTTTCTCGAGATTTATCTGAAGAGGATGAAGATCAAACGTAACGCATATGTGACTTCGATTATTGCCATTTTTTTTTTTATATTCACACTTATTTTTGTAGATTTCCTATCACTTTTTGGATAAATGTTCGTAACATTTTTTGTTCCTTAGGAGGCATGCTTAAATGGCCTGCATGAATTTTTCAGTTCCACGCTGAGCCAAAAATGGCCATTTTTTACTATTATTGGAATATCGGAATATGTTGCTAAAAGTGATTTGGTTATCGAGGTGATTAAATTTCTTTTCTCTGCATTTCAGGTTTAATACATCTTAAGCATTACGTGAATAAATTTGTTTCACAATTTGAGGAAAATTAAGTGTTTCGACAGGGATGGTATTCTGCACTTGAAAATTGAAGAATGAAAAATTTTAGATTTTAGATTGAATGAAAATGAAGTGACTAATATCACGTAATGACTCGAATGAATTTCTTAAAATTGTCAGTAATTCTGAATTTTGATAATCACTTTCCTAATCCCCGTCAACTGTCATTCTACATGAAAATGACTTACCATTTATTCTTCAAAAATTCAAAATAACCAGTAACGATGAACGAAAGATTATTTTAAAAATCGTCACATTACTTCAACATGGAAACTCGAGTCCGCATTCAGAAGAATTCTCCGTTGAAACAGTGCTGAGAACGATTTATTTGATTACAACTTTATTCCATAATGAAACCCGCAAAAAGATCGCTTCCAGCCTCGATGTTAATTCAATATGTCGATAATTCTAATAGGGAAGCCATGAAACGGGTTCCCTCCGAGTTTTATTATACCCTTTTGTCAATCCGCTACGACTATTCAGTTTTTCCATTCGGAATCATAAATGTTTTGCCCGTAGCGAACTCACCAAGTTATTTACTCCCGAAGCGACTTCTAAACCCCGATCCCGATTTAAAAACTCGGTGTCTCCCATTTAAGGGACAATCTAACACGAGCTTTCTCCCCGTAACGACCGTAAAAGGAGGCAGGCTTATTCCTCGATTCCATCTAAAATGCCGGTTGCGCGAAGTTTCGTCAAGGTTGACGTCGATCGCGTTTCATCGCGGCCATGTACGCGCGTACTCGAGCGGAATACACAAGCGTAGCGCGAGCCAGATAGTACGGCGCGGCTGGTAATATATTATAATTGCATTTCTTGCGATCCAACGATCGAATGGGAAAAAGAAGATACACCCCACCCTGTTTTCCGTGTCTACTCGAACAGGTAGGTATACTCGGCGCGCGTAGGCCACCCAGCTGTTCGAATGTGTAGGACGGCGTTTTGAAAATATACCCAGCCGCGGCATTAATTATCCGGTGATCACTACCCGGTGTAATTAATCGACCGATCGACCTCCTTCGGCGCGGGAGATAAGAAAAATTGACGCGCCGGGGAATCGTTTCCCGTAAGTGGACAGAGGAAAGGATACGATACCGCGAGAGAGGCAGAGTCGAGAGGCTCGATGTAATCCTTGCTACGAGACTTGAACGTTGAACAGTGCCATTTTATCGAACCGCGGTGTCGATGGATTGCGTAGTCTTTGGAATTGATCTAGCGGGGTCGTAAAATCAGTCAGACGTCCTGGAGAGGATTTGTGTGGCTTGTTTTGTCGCGGACAAACGAAATGAATGTAATTCGTGTATATTTACAATATCTTATTTTCGAAAGGAAGCTGTTTCTCAGAAGTTTCACATGGCAAGTTTTTGTTAGAGTTCTATTGGAAATTTGTGCGACGAGAATGAGCGAGAGAGAGAGAGAGAAAAAGTGTCAACAAACGGTGGTTGGCATGTAGGATCTGTTTTTATAACGAACTCCCCACTTCTCGGTTAACGTACATTTCGTACTTGTGTTTATCGTCGTTCAGTTAGTAGCTTCAGCCGCGACAATAACAACGAACGACTCGTTCGACCCTGGTGGCGAAGAGAGGTATAAGAATAAGTGCGGAAACAGTTTTGGGGCAGTTCGGTATCAGTATCGAGGCAGTGAACAGTGTCGAGGCAGTGAACAGTGTCGGTGTAGTATTGTGGGATCGCGAGAATTTTTGCCTGCGCTCGTGGAGGGCAGTGGAAGTCCAGGTAAGGAAGAAACGGAAAAAGGTTAGTTTTAAGTTAGTGTAACCAGTGCGGGAAAATTCGGTGTAGTGAACAGTGTCGGTGTAGTGAACAGTGTCGGTGTAGTGAACAGTGTCGGTGTAGTATTGTGGGATCGCGAGAATTTTTGCCTTCGCTCGTTCGTTTCTCAGGAAGAAACGAAAAGAAGAGGGCAGTGGAAGTCCAGGTAAGGAAGAAACGGAAGAAGGTTAGTTTTAAGTTAGTGTAACCAGTGCGGGAAAACACAGTGGCGTGTGTGTGTGGTGGACCTCGTAAACAGCAAGAGCGCGGAATCAGTGACACAGTGTGGGGTAAGATTTGGAAGTGAGAAGACTTCGAGTGGATAGCGTGGAAAGATTGTGTGGGGAGAATTCAGTGTGGAAGCAGCGTGGTTCATAGTCGATGTAAACATTTGGTTTAGTTTAATTTAAATATTAATATTATTTAATACACTTTCCGAACGTTAATCGCGAGCCCAAATAAAAATCCCTACAGTATTGTGTTGTATTCGGCATTCGGCAACTGTGAGCTTGTCTCGATGATTATTAAAGCTACTATTCCTACAAATTTGATATGGAACAATTGAATTAGAGCCTAAGATTCACACAGGGTAGCTTCCAGGGTAAACTACTATGCAAAATTAAAAAAGAGTTCCACGCAAGATATGCTTGTCTGATTAGGTCGCATCTCCATAGGCCCACCTTCTCTGACATAATTGCACAAATGAGGCTCACCTATTGTCTTTATTTGTCGACGCAACGACGTCGACGAATCGATCACACAAAATTTCACGAAGGGAGAGACACGCGGTGAAAGTGATCTCGTCTCTTCGTTACACGCAATCTAAGCACAAAAACAAGAATTCCAGGGAGATAAGGAGCTCGAGCCTCGCTCGTATTCAAATTTTAGGTTAACGACGAAGAGTATCGAGAGTTTAGCCCACGGGACAGGCATCGATCTCCGCGTTGTGTTTTTCTCCCCCGCGGCGGGCGTCCACGGTTCCACGGAGTGCCGAAAAACGAAGAAACGCCTGATCCATGGCTCGGCACGACCGTTAGAGGAGCGCAGCGTCGGGAGATTAGGTTCGCGTCGGGGCACCGACGGCGACCGTCCGCATCGCGATAAACATCGATATTTTCTCTTCCGCATACCGATTTCGCGGCTGGACGTGACCCGGTGGGCAGAAATTGCGGCGTGCGGTCGATACTCGATACGATAATGGGCAACGACGCAGAGAAATTTCTCCGCCGTAGAACCCGGCTACGTAGCGGACGTGTTCGTCGATCCCGTGCCACGATTTTCTCCCTTCCTTTTTGCGCTCGATTTCTAGAGATAGGAATCGGCGAAAATTGGAAAAATCCGGGGTGCAATGATACCTTCTCCAACCAAGATGCAATTTGCCTCGAAACGCGTCGTTTAGGATATCTCGAATCATTTTACGCGTAGCAAAGCTTCTAAGGAGGTTCTGATGAATTCTTGCATGGAAACTTACGGTGATTTGCAGTTGAGGTGGATTGATTTTAACACTTTAAGCGCCGGACCCGCCTAAATGCGTGTTTACATGTTTGCGCAGAAAAAAATATTATATCTCTTGAACAGCAAGTGGCTCAATATTTGTAAAATTTTTGAATAGAAATTTTCTGCGTTACAAGAGTTATTTTATTTTGTAAAAGTGCATGTTTCTACAAAACTCGTAAATATTGCGACGCTTTGAGTGTTAATATCAAAACGACCGGCTGGGTCAAAGTGGACCCATTAGCGACCTTTCAAAAGTGAATTTTGATGTAATTAGAACATGATAGAAAAATTATATTCATACATTATTCACAGATAGAAGTATACCTGCAGAAAATAAAGTTGGAAAGTTAGGAACGATGATACTTATCAGCGTCGAACATTCACTTTTTTTTTCAAGTTCCTAATGGGGCCCATTTTGACCCAGCTAATCGTTCTAGCGTTAAGGACATTTCCGAAAGTGTATTTTGTTTTATAGAAATGTTTAATGTAAAATGTTCGAAATGTTCGTACAAGCCCCAAGTTGCTTTCGAACAGATGAAAATTATGAAACTTAAAAAATTCGCTGTCGTAAGGGGTCGACTTAAGGGAAAGCTTTCCGCTCTACACAGAAATTATATTCCCTCGACATTATTCTACATCTCACTTTACCTTTTATTCAGGTTAACACAATTTTAGTTGCACTTACACGTTCTATAAATCTTTCTAAGGCTGAACCTTCTGGCCCCGTATCAATATTTCAATGCGCCATTACTATCATTCACTTCTTTGCGAGTTTTTCATACAAGAACGTTTCTATGTTCTACAGTCGGTTCGCTGCTCTAAACATAATAGTAATCAAAGCTGTCTCACAGTTACACCATATAATACAACTTACGTCTACTAGAAACGTTCCTATTATTATTTACAACGATCTTTCAGAATTACGCTTCATTGAATTCGCAGTACCCATTTACATTTCTCATACGCCGCATAGTTTACAGTTTCCGGATACGTGGCGCGTGAAAAAAACCAGCGTTTTCTTTTCTCTCTCCCGCGGAAATATGTGTATTATTTATAGGAAGAGGTAAACGATGCGGCAAACACGTCTTGAAAAATGCCATTCTTCCGCGTACGTTGTAAAATGCGTTCGATGGGAGAGCCAGAGTAACAGAACGGCAAACTGTATTGCACATTTATCCGATACTTATCAAGTAATGGCTTATCGTATATGGCGTATGCATAGCAGTTACTGCGCTGCGTGAATTGAAACGGCGAATTGAAATTTGCTGTCGGCAAATAAGGGAAAGGCCTGAAATCTTCGAACACGTGTGAGTTTCTACCGAACCGTCCGTTTGCGACTACTGAGCAAACTTTTGCTCGAATGCACCCGCTATCGCGCCAACTTTTCGCTGACAAAAGCGCTTTCTAACTCGAACATCGATAATTTCGAAATTTATCCCCGTTAATCCTGTCGTTCGTTTTGATAGACTTTATACGTCGTTTATCTTAGACGCCCATATTCGTGGTAAACGGCTAAGAATATGTTCGAAGTGAAAGGTTCTTCTCGAGTATTTTATTAAATCCATTTTTACGGTGTAATAAAATACATTTTACTTGAAATTCCACGCGGAATTGTTGCTTAACGTATATACGGTGACTCTTACTAATATTCGGACACTCTTTAGAACAGTATGACTTTTTTAAAATTGGACTTAACGACTTGAGTTTTTTTTGAGAAGTTAGGATTAGTATACTAGATGACGCGTGTAAAATTTTTTGAAAAAATTGCAATTTGTGGAAATTGCGAAGGAAATTATAAGGGTCACATTCAACAACTTTTTTATCTGAGCCCGTAATGGAAATTTAAAAAATACGTTTTGTAGATCTATGCCAATTATACGCATGCTGAAAATTTGATCGAAATCGGTTAATGTTACTATGAGCTGCAAATCGTTAAAGATTGTGAAAATCGCACTATTTCACGACGTTCGACCTATAATTGTAATAAATCTGAACATTCCTACATCTTTCGACGCCTGTCGCTTGTTTCTCCATCTACCGATTTCGATGAAATTTTCAGCATGTGTATAATTGACGTAAATCTACAAAACGTATGTTTCAAAAAAGGTAAAAAAGTAGTAAACAGTGAGCTTTACAATTTTCTTCGCGATTCCCACAAATTGCAATATTTTCAAAAAATTTTATACACGTCATCTAGTATACTAAAAAACTCAAGTCGTTTGATCCAATTTAGAGAAAGTTATACTGTTCTAAAGAGTGTCCGAATATTAGTAAGAGTCACTGTATATGTAGATCGTTTCTTCGAAACACTTCTTAAAAAAAAAAAAATATTTCAAACCCTACAAACCGAGAACAAGAATTCTTTTCGCTGCTTTTAACTCCCACACGCCAAGAGACACCCTGTACAATGTAAACAATATCAGAGTGAAATTGAAGATACGCAAAAATTACTTCCGTTCGTAAACCAACAGAGAGCCACGGTGCACAAGCTAAATATTTGACTAACTCTGTTAGAAGTCGCGGAACGGTGGGAATTTAACAACCTGCCAACGCAGGAATCCATCGTCGATGAGCTCTTTACAATGGGAAAACAGTTAACCGCAGGCCGATTCCTTCTGCCACGTCGATCGATCCAGGAATCGGCAAGTAATGGTCTACTTCTTCGTCTAACACGCCACCTAATCGAGCAACGGTCAATTAAGTATTCACCTTACAACGCATTAGCGTGGACGACAATTACTCTTCGTCCCATTTCGCGACGCAGTCCACGATCCCTCGGTTCGCGCACAATCGGAATACACATCACCATCCGAGGGAAGGCGACTTGGTTGGAACAGGTAGCATACGTTAAGCCGTCCAACCAGGCCGGTTCAAGCTCTCTGTGTGAACCTCTGCCTTCAAACGCGATTCAACGCAAATTGACGCAACGAGGCCTGTCACCGGGCCGTGGAGATCACGTATTCTCAAACGCGGCTGCTGCCGCTTTCGAGAGCGCTTCGAGAAACATATCGTCGCGTGTCCTCCACTCTGATTACCACCCTCGAGGAATCACCCCCTTGTCCTTCTCTATTTGCCCAGCACTTGAACCACGCGGTGCTACCGAGATCCTGGGCGCGTTCGGGGGAACTCATCGAGCTACATGTCGTTTCTCTCTCCGGGCATTTCTACGGCACCGCACACCACTTGCTCGCTGGTCTGTACGTTCGTCTCTCTTTCCGTGAATCTGTACCTTGCGTTAATAGCGAAGGTCTTTTGGGAGTGGAGAAGACACCCGTGGAGAGCGTGTTCCCAGAGAGCTGCGTCAATATTGACGCGTACTCGGCGCGAGTCGACAAACGCGCTTCTGAAATCCGTGTCGACGGGATTCGATGACACCTGTCACGGTCCTGAGCGAACAACAGGGCAGCTTCCACGGGGCGGGGATATTTTAGTATTTCCTCGGGTTGTTCACTTGAAACGGTCGTTTGGAGGAAGTTTGCTCGGTTTCGCTTCGTATGGATAGGTATGTCTATTTTTTATACTGTTTTTGCGGGGAGAAAGAAAGGGTGCAGGGTAGTTGTTTTATTTAAATTTTTCACAGTCTGATATTCACATTTACATCATTTCACCCTGCGTCACAGTTCTGATAATAATACCTCGCCCCTTCCTAATTTTCTTCCTGAAAGTCTATCTTGAGTTAAACTGTTCGTTGTTTAACGCATTGCCCGAGTCTCACTCGGGATAAACTGTCGAAGGGTGAAAGGAGTAACGTGTTTCGTAAAAATTTATGAAATTTAAATTTATTTCAAGTGTAACATCTAAATTTCCTTGAACACGTTCACTGCCACGCTGGTGAATAATTCAGAATAATTCAAATAAAATGAACATCGTCAACTAAAAATTTCGATCATCGTAGCTAACTAGACATTAGAGAAAAATCATTCGCAAATTATTTACGAAAAACAAGATTTGGTGTTCGCCTATAAATTGAAGAAAGTGAATCGCACCGAACTCTTTACTCAACTGCAAGAAGTTCTCAACAGCACACTAACCTTCTTTCCCGCGGTACCATATTATTCGTATTTCAGTCATGTAGCAATTGAACCGACGCTAATAGCCGGTTCATCGTGAAAATGTTGCACGTTTCACCCAATTTATTTCGCCAAATCCCATTGAAATCGAATCGATGATTTCCATGGCTCGCGGCTGGTAAACCGCGTCGCCGTCTGTACGCGGCGGCGAGTTTCCAGGAAACCCTGGGATCGGTGCGAGCGCGCAGGCGCAAGAAAACGAGCTCGCTTACGCGCACGCGCATTTTTACGGTTGCCCGGTGGCGATAGCGCATGCGCGCCGCGGCGGAACGCGCTCGGAATGGGACGGGGCGCGGTAATTAAAATGCTACGTACGAAGCGCGCGGTACGGCTCGAAGCTCCCTTTCTTTCTCCGACAAATAAATTCAACGGCGGCCGCTCGTTCCTCTTCGTTCCACGGGCGATTTCGCTGGAAATCGTCGGCAGAGCCGGGGCTGCCACGACGTTGCTCGCTAAAAGAAATAAAACCGAGAGAAAGAGAGAGAGTGAGAGGGGAGGGGGCAGAAAAAAAAGAATTGCAGCTCGTAACCGGCGAGAGAGCGCTTGTGGCGACAGCGATACTAATTTCACCTCTGCATTCCATCGCCCCGTTGGCCTGTTGCCTTAAGGCACGCCTCGTTCACGCTCGTCGCAGCGGCGCGGACGATGCGCGGACTTAAAGGACAGATTTTTCGCCGCGGAACCACGAAACGGGGAATTTGTAACGATTACCAACTGAGATGTTTCTTGCCGCGCCTCTGTTCGTGGTTGTTTGCTGTTGATTGTTGGGTAGTTATGTCTACGAATACGTGGGTTTAATTGTAGACCTCGCGTTGACGAGGATTGCAGTAAATTAGGATAAACGTGAAAGAGAATAATAATTTTTATTGGATAGTGTTGTGAAAATATGAAATGGTATGGGTTACTAATATCTTCCTGATAGAAATGAAGTATTATATATATATTTTTTTTTAGCAATGATTGTTTCAGAATTGCCTTATGACGTTTACACTGTTTTTTTGTTTACCTTTGTGTAGGACTTTGTTTTCTTAAATTATTTGAATTATTTTATTCTTCGTCAACACTTACCATTTTGTACGCGTATACCTAAAGTGTTACTGCTTAGAATTTTTCTACGTCCAAGGACATTTCACGAGTTTTACATCATCCTTTTAAGCGAAACTCAATTTACGGGTACCTACGAGATAATGACCATAACTTGCATTATCCATGCAATCAACAAGGCAATGCGAGGCTGATTCGATTAGCCGTGCAGCCGAATAGAGGATTATCCTTTAAGGAATTAAACAGTGATCCTCTCAAAAGCACGTTTCATTTGCGAAGAATCGGTTAATTTTCATTGAAACAGTTTTGACTGCAATTTGTCGGGCGAGCAAATGGTGCGTGAAAGGCTGAAACGTCAGTGCCAGCCGGGGAAAAGTATAAGGAAAAATGCCCACCTATGTGAATCAGATACGCGAAAGGACTTATCAAACACGACGGAATAATTAAGATAAGCCTCGACAGAGGAACACAGAAAAGTTCTATTTTTCTACAGCGCCGTTCAGGAGGAGGGCGAGCTCTATTATGTAGGCACGATGACAGGAAATATTCCGCATTTTACAAGTGCAACCCGTGAAATTACAGTTATTACGTTGTGGCATAAACGTTGAATGGCAATTTACGTTCAATTCTAATCTTAATGAAATGATAAAACTGGTTACTCGAATATTAGGTATTTATAGCTTTCGTTACTTGGACATTGACTCCGTGGGTTTCACTTGTTATTCGAATTGAAATTTATGGGCAGAAATTCGTGAACTTGAGACAGTGGAAACAGTCGTCTACTGACATTGCAGATTGCGAGTTTATGCAACAGCGTACGATGATTAGTGCATAAAATTAGTGTGTAATTGACGAAAGAAAATAGAATCACTGAGACATTAATCGGTGTATCTTTCTCCAAGGAAAAAATGATGAAGACGTAGTACCTAACTTTTGTTTTTGACACATTGAAATATCGTCTACTATCAAATTAACATTTCACTAAAATCAACTCGTCCTCAATACCTTGTCTATCGCACTGCACATCAACGAACGACATTTACTGTCGCAAGTTACCTATCATCACCTAACTCTTGGTCGATCGACAACAGGTAGATTGTCAACGATTTATCGAACCAAATCGACGATTCAACTCGTCCTCAATACCTTGTCTATCGCACTGCACATCAACGAACGACATTTACTGTCGCAAGCTACCTATCATCACCTAACTCTTGGTCGATCGACAACAGGTAGATTGTCAACGATTTATCGAACCAAATCGACGATCCTCTACCGCAGACCTTCGTCCACATCTACGAAACAGCTGCTACACGTCGCGGTCCCGATAGTTTGGTGTATCACTGATTTATACTAGGACTATCGCGCAATCCTGGCCACGAAATTCTTCATCGTCGCGGCGAATCCGTGACAGCTGAAGCGGCGTATCTGCCGGTCGATCGCGTTGCACAATTAGATCCTTCTCTCTCTCTCTCTCTCTCAGAGAGCACATCGATGCGCGTCCGATCGAACGAGCCACGCGGTGGCCGGCGTATAATTACTGCGATGACCTTAAAGTCAGCCGTGCAGGCGTCGAACGGTTTTGAAAGTTAGAAAAAATGTCGGCGCGTAATTTCGTAGTGGAACGTGGCTGACATTTAGAACACCCGTTACAGCGACATTCACCGTCGTTGTTCGCTCGCTCGCGCGCACGCGTGTTCGTCGTTGCCCACGCGTGCTCGAGCAGCCACGTTATTAACGCGACTAATTATCAATAGTACGGCTATTTGTGGAATAATTAATGATCGATCACGTGGAACAAGTACCGGGGGAGGGAAGGGACGAGAGCCGTTTTATCCAATCAACTCGCTAATAAGATTTCTTTTCTCTTTCTTTTTCTCGTTCTTCTTGTCCCGTTGTTCTTAGCCTCTCTGTCTCTCCTCCTCCTCCTCCTCGAGGTCGAGACCGTAATGTCGTGAGAAACAGGCGTGGACCCGGGGAGATAGACGAGAAAAACACGAGGCGGAGGGAAAGTTGGGATGACATAACGGGTACTCGATAATTTCGGGATATCGGGAATCCGGATCGCTTAGGGTCGCTACGGTGTAGCATGTTGTGCACGGTGTTAGAGACACAAGTCGAGCTCGAAGGCTGCCAGGTTAAAAGGCCGTGGCGGTAAATTATCCGGGTATACCGCGTGGCCGAGTGAAATTAAAGCGTGCACGGATAATGAATCAGCGCGAGAGAATGGATTTTGATGGGAATTTAATTGAGGCGATCCACGGGCTACGCTCGTGAGAAAGCCGCCGGTTTCGACGGAAAGGAGGAGAAAGTGTGATTGATTTAACGGCCTCGCGCTTTTCGGGGATGCAGATGCACTGTCGAATTCGATGAAATGGTACTAGTTGTGTGACGATTTTTCTTGGAGTTTTTTTTAATAGTTTACGTATTGACGCGTGTCTTCATTTTTGAGAAAATTGTCTTTGAATGTTCAGTGCATGCTGCCCCACAAATTTTCGAAGCAGATTTTTTAGAAAGCGAAAGTTCAGGTTAAAAAAATATTTTATTCTAACCCACTCTGTATGCGATATTAGACAAAATGATAACCACTTTGGAACAACGATTATTTTCTCTTCTACGTTGACAAATATTTTTACGAAAAGTTGTCGATAAAAAATGTTACTTAAATTCATCGACAAATTCACAAACACTCACCCACATATGCCCAATCTCCTCCGACAAAGAAGCTACAAAAATTACTCTTCCCTAGAATTACCCTTACCGCAAAGAAACGCGGTGTTTTAAAAAATTTGTCACATCTCCGTCCAAAAATAAGAAGCAAAAGTCACCGTATAATCGCATCATCGCGCACACAGAACCGACAACCCACGTGCTCGCAATCACTCAATTACACAAAACCGAGAAAAATGAGCGAAATTGCAGATGCAGCCCGCAAACTTGGAGTTTTACCCGAACTTACCTTGGCCCTTCTGTATGAAGTCATCTTAACACGGTCGTTCTCGAACCGGCCGAGAACTGGTCCCTTTCGGCGCAAAAGGCGGGACGAAAAAGCGGCGCGCGGCACCATCGTCGCCGGTTTCTCAGCGGGCCCGCGTGATTCGGCCAGGAAAGCACTGAATGAAGCTTCGTCGCCGGCGTAAGAAATAAATAAAGAAGCGAGCCGCGGTGAGCAGCGGTCGCTGGTACCGGTTGCGACGTGGTCACACGTATTTCCAAGTAAGAGCCGCGGACGAAGTTGCATGCGAATGAAGCTCCGCTGACCAAAACGGGCATTCAAGACGACTGACTGGCCCGATGGCTCCCCTTTTCTTCGGGATCTCTCGTCTTGGAATACCTTACGGTTCCTTCTTGCTGGCCGCTTCCGAGGAAGCCGCTTTCTTTGGACTCCTCTTCAGCGACTTCACACGATGCCCACACTCCTCTCTCGCCGCCGCAAGGATGCTTCTGGCTAAAGCTGGATTCGAGGAAAATCAGCGTTATGCCTAACGGGTTCGCGAATCTTTCCCGCAGCTTCTCCTTGGGGATCGATTTTTCTTTTCTCGCGGTTATTTGGCGATCTTATTTTACGATTAGAAAGGGAATGTGCTGTATGTGGGAAAATAGTTCGAGGATCTACTGGCTTGAAAAATAAACATTTCTGTTTTTTGAACGAATTTTTGTTTTCTCTTCGGCTTTTATTTCGGAAATTGTTTCACAATTAATTCCACTGTTACTTCATTTAACTGGAAACTGCAATGACAAAATAGTATTTCAGCATAGAATTCTTTTCTACCCCAAATACTGCAAAAATAAAAAATAAAATAACAATAAATTCGGTAAAATACTATAGAAAATTTCCCCTAAAAATTGCTCAAATATATCACAGAAACAACACAAATTGCTTGATCCTTTGGCAAGAAATGAGAAAAGGAGGACGATTTTTCTCTTCTAAAATTCTCTTCCTCTTATTATCTCGACGAACCCAGATTGAGTTGTCCGCGATCGTGAACGGTCGAAGGAAAGTGCGTTTGGTAAAAGTGTAACGCGAAAACAAGGTCAATGCTGCGGCCAGAAACGCGCTTACGTAAAGAAGGAAGCGAAGGAAGAAGGCTCGAGGATCGGGGGCCTGGTCTCGAGCCACGGTTTTCGACGCGGAGCTTCAGGAGAAGGGCGTCACGGTTCTCGGGAACAGAGGAGAAGCACGGAGCTGGCGTCGAAGGTGGGAACCTTCAAGGAATCTCTAATAAACACCACCATTGTATGCTAATCCATAAATATGCCCTGACTACGGTGCAAGCTCGCGTACAAACCAGCTGCGCCGTACGTGCGTGCGTACGCGCGTTTTCTCTCGGCCAATCGGCTCCCCATGCATACCAACGCCACGGGTATCCCGTGGTTGTACATAATAATATGATCTTCACAACGACGTTGTCTACAATCCAGCATTTTTACCGCGGATCCTTGGCTACGTCGATGCATCCTTCGCCGTTTTCCCTTGAACAAGTTATCCGTTCGTCAAAAGACCGATTGATAGCATGCTTTAGAAAAAAACACCTTGAAATGTCGTGGAAAGCTTAGTTTTATGAGTTTCAGTGGGTATTTAAATTGACATCTTAACTAAAATTGAAAATTTTCGTCTTTAAACCTTTCGTTCAAGATTTCTTGAGATTTCACCCTTTTTCTGTTCGCCAATGAAATGTCTCGCGCAGTTCTTCAACCCTTTTCTTGTTATTGAAGCCTATTTGCCTTAATTTTTGCAAAAATTTTTTACTGCACTTTCATCTTAATTTAATATTTAAAAAAAGGAATATACTTAAAGAATATGCTTGTGAAACTGTAAAATGCCGTTTCTTACATAAAAATCAATTCTTAACTTAACTTCTTCCTACTCGCACAGTTCTTTAATTAATCGAGCTTCGTATTTACCTCTAAAAATTCGTCGAAATCGTAGCATCTTTTCGCGTGCGATCCACGGAACTGTCTGAAAATTGCGCAACTCTCTCGGTCGTATTAAAACGTCATGGAGCAAATGAAAGGAGCGAATAATAAACTCTTTGCGATTGGTTAACGAGAATATTCTGACACGAGACGTATAAAGCAGCGCGACAGTCCGATCGGCAGCCGTTCGACAATCGATCGGCCAATAAATTAGCAAGAAACCGTTCCACAAGGCACCGAAACTGCGAGCATAGTAGTATTTCCCAGCGTAATTTACATTCCGACCCGCGGACACGTACGATCCGATCGATTTGCATAATTTAATCAAGTGCGAACGCAGCTCGATGTTTGACTGACCCAGTATACACCTGTTTACGTAAGTTTCAGCAACCGGGAACAATCCAGTTACCGCGAGGTATTAAGTTCTCGTCACAGTTTTTGCGTGTGGCGCTTGCGTCGCGAACTCGTACCAAATTAATTATTTTATAACGGATTTCCTTTGCGAGGGGAAAGCGAGCCGTTGGAATAATTATTGAAACAGATTCGGTGAACGTCTGGGTAGATTGGAATCACGAGAGAAACCTCGAACCATCGCGAACTTAGTGCGAAGCACTGTAGTAGAATTTTTCGATCCTTTATTCATCCGTATAATTAATTTTTACAAATTTTTCATTTTCAACTGCAATACGAGCGAAAGAAACCAAATTTAATTTTTATTTTTCTATGCGCTTGCGATGAAAAGTTTGAAATTACAGCTACGGAAACATTTCTTGGGCTGATTTAAAATTATCAATGTTCTATTTTGAATTTTCGCCTCGAAGAATTTTAGCGAATTTCTCGCATGGAAGTGTTGCGACACTTGAATACACCTTAAAATAGAAAGCACAGCGCGTACAGAGCGCGGTATTCGCTAAAAATGAAGATATGCCGCGGAAAATCTTAAACAAGCGAAATATAGTATGAAAAGCGAACAACTTCGTGGTACATTGACTTCACAATAGGCTAATTAATAAAGTTTCTCTAGGAAGACATAAATATTGGCGAGATGAATGTTCTTGTGTAGCTAAGAGCCATTATACAGTTGACGTAGTACATCACTTTCATTTGAAGCAGTAGACATACTTTACTCAGGGCTCTGCACAATGCTGCTTTGTACAGGATCAGCGGGTAACTACTGATTCATTGCCATTCCGGATACATTTGCCAGAAATAAAGTTTCATATGCGCTTCAGACTCTCAAATTTCCTAACCTGCGTTGTCCTTATTTTCAAGCCTTTAATTAACCTTCCTTCCTCTTCCATTATTGAAAACAAAACGCACAACCTCTAACCCTTTCGTTACCACTGGCGTCTATAGGCGTTGGAGCCATTTGGTTCACTTCCACTTTAATTCAACGCCTAATTTTGAAACAATACGGCCAAAATAAGAAATTTTGCAGCGGTGATTAAAAATTTACCATCACACCCACGTTAAGCATTAAAGTCTGCCGTAGCGAAAGGGTTAACAGACAATATTCTTCTACAAAGTTGATATGTATCTAGATATAGAATAATTTTTCATAAACTTCAATAAAAATTTAATCAAAACCCAACGTAAACAGTAAATTTCCCCGAGTTTGGTAAATGTTTGGAAATAAAGATCGACCCGGTTAACTCGATTCTATTTTTCTCAGTTTCCTAATTTTCTCTCTAATCTCCACCGTCGTCCACTCGGACGTTATTCACGTTTTACGAGCGCACCGAATCGAGGAACTTTCTTCTCGGTTTGATTCTCGAGGAAGGTGTTACGAGTTTAAAGGTAGAAGAGATTTATGTCGTTTCCGACGCGGCTACGCCTACGAGATTCCGAGTAATCGATGTTTAAGAGGGCTAAGCCGATCATGGGAACGAGCAGCCCGTCCCGCTCTGACGTTTATTGAAACCTTTATGCGAGATTTATGGATGTATTTGATAAAGATGTACAGTCTTATTCTTGGCTGAAATTTATCGGTGGATTTTATTGTACATAAACCCGACAAAATACCGGGACGATGTGTCCGTCAGGATGAAAATGAAACGGAAACTGAGAGTCTGCGGTGTGACGTAATGGAAACGAAGCTTTAAATTGTTCTTATTGTGCCGAAGAATATGTTTCCTCAGACTTAATTATTGCCATTAATATTTTCTTCCCTGTTATCGCGCAGCTACATTTTAAACTAAATTACATATTAAACGTCGAGAAAGTTAATTCCGAACGCGTAAATATCTCTCCCTAGACTTAATTATTCCCATTAATATTTCATCGGCCAGGTTTTCACCTGAATTACAAGTTCAGCATTAAACGAAACTGAACTGCCTTTTACCTAAAACTATCCGCGGAACAATTTCAGTGGAGAATGTGAAGAAAATG
Source organism: Habropoda laboriosa (assembly GCF_001263275.1). Taxonomy (NCBI): domain Eukaryota; kingdom Metazoa; phylum Arthropoda; class Insecta; order Hymenoptera; family Apidae; genus Habropoda; species Habropoda laboriosa. Next base: position 2,265,268 of record NW_017100265.1, on the reverse strand, counting down.
AATTCTATCCCTGTGGTACCGCGTTGCATAAGGTAAACCTAATCTAAGGATATAATCTGTGTAACTTGCTCGAAGCTGTATAAAAATTCGAAACGTACATCTCCTCGACGTTCGACTCCGTAAAAACCTATCTGAAAATAGACACGAAACAGAGGAGTCACTTCTGGTAATGACGCAAGATCTCCATTTTTCTTCTTCTTCTCTCCCTTTCTCTCTCTCTCTCCTTATTTTTTCTACCGAAGAAACGTTGAACAGAACGGCGCGGTTTCACGTTAATAAGTTCCACGCTGGAAAGTACCACATTAGAGGTACTGCAGATCATTAGAGGCACAGAGAGGGGCGGATGTAAGGGACCCCATTATGTACCTCTAACCAGGACAGCGACTTACGCGCCGCCCAACGTTAAGCCGCATTTACACCAAACCGGTCGAACCACAGACCTCCACGTATATCCCCCGGGGAAAAAAGAAGGTTTAAGAAGCAAAGTTTCACGTCTCGTTGTTTTAACACGCAAATACAGGGCTCGTCCATCTGTGCTGGAAATTGTTTACGATTGTTCCAACGCGAAGCCGAGATATCAAGGACGTGCTTTTGAATAAGTTTGTGGAGACATTTGTAGACGGAGAGATAGATGGAAAGTGAAATATCGCAGTTATCGGACGCGTGGATCATGTTATTACTGACACTTGAACGCAGCCGAAGGTAATCAGACTTGCTATCTTTATTGCAAAATTCATGCGATAAGTGTCGAGTTAGAATTTGCAGGATTACGCAGCATTGTGAAAAAGCTCGAAGCAACGTTACGCTCGTTACCTGGTTGATCGCTTTCCTGCTACCTTTTCCACACGTGAACGTTGCTCACGCGTAGACACGACTACTTTGAACGACCTTTCTGTCGGAATAATTCTGTGTTTCTCTTAAAGTACAATTGACAAGCTCCGAGAATCGATCGTAGGAGAGTAGAGTTCGTAACTTGCGAAATAAGAATATTCAAGCGGTCACTTCTTCCAGCAAACTGAAATAAATTTCACGCATCTGTAGGAATAAATACCTTGGCTTGTGAACAAGTCAGGCTCGCTGCGTTTACATGCATGCATTTCTCAACCTTTGGGACTTGGTTCTAGATCTGGGCTTCCTTTCAAATTTGATTCGCAGTGTATTCTGGTACTTTGAAAATAATTGGAAGAAAAATTAGAGGAATAGAAGTGAAATGTTTGGCATATTTCTTGTGAATCGCTGTGGGTGATTGGAAGACCTGCATCCGTGCGGCGACCTTTGTTGCCATTTCCATCAAACAATCGTGGTACAGATTCTGGTGAAGGTGTGAGAAAAACAGTTATGTCAGTAACAGAGATTAATTTTAATGCTAAATTTAAGTTTAGTTTTACAAAATTGAGAATTATTAAATTACGATACATTAGCTTTTCTTTTTAAGGTATTGCAATGATAAATAGCTTGTATGTATAGTCGGTAAAAACGTCACGAAGGGGTGAACCACTTGAGATATTGAACGAGCCTGTTTAATTTTTCAGTGATTTAACCGAAGAAAATCTTCGACAGAAAAACTCGATCTGATATAATAATTCACGTGTTTTGTACAGTACCCGTACAATTTAACGTTGAACCTAAATTCAAATGGCAACCGATAGTGACAAGAAGAAATACGTAAAACCGTTATCAAAGTGAAAAGGTCAGACCACGAGTGGGACACGTGCAATTCACTTTTAGTCCAAACTAGCTATCACACATGGTTAATCCTTTAACTTTCCCACACGTGCACAACCAATCGTCCAGTAAGTGCAATTCTTTCTAATTCCTTTTTTTTTTTCACATTCCAAATTGCGTTACCGTTACAGCAAGAACTTAAGTCACAGCGTTAGAAACAATAACAAACTTATAGTTGAAAGGAAAAACAAAATTGATCACAGTTGGCACATCAAGTTGACAAAAATACGATCGTTAAAGAGCCAACGAAAATTTCGATACTAACGTAAAGAATTCCCCCCAAAAAATCATGGTACACCTATATTTTCCAACGAATTTCAAAAGCAACACATGGTGCAACACGTCGTGATCGTGGATTTACGATACAGGCATCTCGCTGGGGGCTCGTGGTTGATTTTGTTGCGAATGCAACCTAAAGCTTACGAGCATGGGCGCAGCGCACGAGCACGGCATTCGTTGCTGTCGTCGAGGCTCTTTGCACCTTTAGGAAATCACGATGTGGAGCGGTTGCGAAAAACGACGACGGCCGCGTCGGCGTAATGGCCGCACGGGCCGACGTCTATTGCGGCCGCGGCCGCGGCGATGGCGATGGCTGCAACAACTGCACCAACAGGCGAGCACGGCGAAAGGAAATCCAAAGGAAAAGGTAGCCGGGGAGCGCGCGCGCCAGCCTATTTACTCTCGTCGCGCACAAAGAGCCGCACATAATGCGCGATTTATGTGCCACGTGTTTCTATGCTTCCACGTCCATTGTGCGTTCGTACTTTATCGACCAGCGTTTCGGCGTTCGAGAAACGGACGGAGAGAGAGGACGAGAGAGAATGGAAGGAGTAGGTGAAAGAGAAGGAAAAAGTAGAGGGAATGCAGATAAATGGAGGAAGTTGAGTGTAATTATCGGTGGACGGAAGAGTTTCAATTATAGGTGGACAGAGATTTTGGGACGTAGCTTGGGATTTGAGACTTTTGTGAATTATTTAGAAGGTATTGAATTTATGGCATGGCCCCAGAATGGTTACCAGAAAAGTTTCACTGATCTGAATAAAAAATATAATGTAAAAATAAAAAAGAAAAATAGGAAGAAACCAATAAATCGATCGCCGTAAGAAATTTGCAATAAGAAAAAGAAACAAAATAAAAAGTTTCTAGCTAATAAAGTGTACTCGTCATAAAAGTTTCAATATTCACATAAAATTTTCAATCTCCAGTTTAAACTCAAATTCAATACTGAAACAGGGAAAATATTTTTAAATCGTAGAAAAATGCAAAACGAGTTTCAACACTCCTGTCAGAATTCGCGATCTTTATATGAAACGAGAAGCAAAAACAGGAGCTACACGTTCGACCTGATCTTGCAAGATCGCACTTCGGTTACCCTACATGCTGCGAGTTTCGATAATGATCCTCCTATCTTTGTCTGCGCGAGTACGCGAACAATGCTGGCGTTTTCGTTCGCGGTTCTGTGTTGTTCAGCCGGGCTGAACGAACGAAACGATATTGCAACACGTTTTAATGGCTCCACAGCGCGATGCGTAACGTCTTTGTTGCAAGAAGAGATATGCGTTCCGTTTGGTTGAGCAGGGTTAAGCGGTGGCCAGTGGATATTTAATCGAGCATCGTTTAAATAGATTTTGCGGCATTGTTTACGCCGGCTGGGGATATTTGATATTTCATTAATCCCAATGCGGATCTATTCAATTATGGTAATGCGAAATTGTAGCGGTTTCGGCTACTGTGTATTATCCGGCACTCCCGGTGAATTTCAGTCGCACCGTTGATCTCTCTTCTGCGGTTAAATGTTGTAGATACGAAACAGCGCGATGTTGAACATGTTAAATTAGAGAGAGAGTGAATAGAATTTCGAAACAGCTGCACGATTCGATAGATACGTACTCGTTAAAAGTATCGATGTGGCAAAAATGTGTACTTCTTAGAAATCTTCCTGTATCATTTTCAAACTCAACGTCAGGCTTGCAGTTAGATAGATATCTCTAACTTTCCAAAAAGAAACAAGTGAACGTTCGATACTGGAAAGTATTATCCTTCCCAACTTTCCGATTTTATTTTCTGCATCTATACTTGCAGTTTCTATCGATACGAACCTAATTTTCCAATCGCGTTGCTGTTACATAAAAATTCACTCTCGCCGATGGGTCATTTTTGACCCGACCGAATTATTTATGTACCCTCTACTTCAACTTCAGAAACTTTTTCCTCCGGCTGTTAGAAAATCTGCTTGAAAAATCAACGAATCAGAATCTCAATCAACAATTATTACCCATAGCCACGCCAAAGCATACTCTTCCCCGGCTTGAAGAATCTCCGTCATAAATCAGCCTTTCAAAAATCGCCTTTGTCATCAACCTTAATGTAACAACGCACAAATCAGCAATCAAACGAAAATCACTTACAAACCCTTTGAACACATGTACCCTCATCCTCGGCATGTTTATCATGCAGAGAGCGTCACGTCGATGGGGGAGCAAGAACGAGTCCGCGTTTCGCAGACGTCGAACGCAGCGGGGACGCGATTCGCGGCGGCGATTCCGACAAAAGCCAGGCCTCGTAAAGTCGATTCGCGCGGACGCGCAGGTGAAACGCGCTCGACAGCGACAGCAAGAGCAACAGCGGCAGCAACGACAATAACAACGACGACGAGGAAGGCGGCGACGTCACGGCGGCGTCTGTCTGTGGCGCGCGAACTGCGGTGGCACACGGCTCTCTTTCGAAACGCTTTAACGCAGAAACGGCCGCCCGCGGCGTACCCGGCCTTTGTCGTGGTGCACCGACCACCGCTGCAATGAGACATAAATTGCAATTAGCACCGGCGTATCTGCAACGCGTCCGCGGGACCGACTTACGCGCGCGACCAACCTTCTCTTCTTGCACGCGCGTCGCCCTGCCTCGATGGAACGACACGCTTTCCATCTGCGAAACAGCGGCGACTCCCACGATGGAATAAGAGTGGAGGGAATTGAGCCGGGGAATACGCGGCTTGGGTTCTTTCAGAGGAAAGTTTTCTTTCGGGGATCTTTGTTTCGTCTGAGTTGTAATGGTTGCGAAAATAATGCTGTTGAGTAGCTTGGGCATGGTGACATTTTGTTTTCGGTAGTTTATTGCGAATTGACGATGGAGATTTGAGGACACGACGGTTGTAAAATTTTATTTCTTAGTGGGTATAGTTTGCAATAATTTTCGTTTTGGAGAAACTTTGTTTCGTCTGAAAAATTTTTGGTACTCTATTGTGAATTAACGATGGAGATTTGGGAATATGACGATCGCAGAATTTTATTTCCGAGTGATTTATTTCTTTATTTCGTCTGAATTGCAAAATAATTGTGTAAACGCTGCTGCTGAAAATTTTGGATACGGTACCACTTCATTTTTGGTACTCTATTACGAAGTGATGATGGAGATTTGAGGACACGACGGTTGTAGAATTTTATTTCTGAGTGGGTATAGTTTGTAATAATTTTTATTTGGAGAATCTTTATTTGGTCTGAAAAATTTGGGCATGGTGACACTTTGTTTTTGGTACTTATTTCTGAGTGGGTATAGTTTATAATAATTTAAAGATAGTGAAGTTGTTAATAAAGTTTTGAAGTGAAGAATTTGAGTGCTGTGCAACACCTTATTAGTGTAGATTACAGGTGCATCAGTACTAAACGTACTTCAATCTTAATCATAAACTGCTTAGCCATTAGGAAATAATGTATCATTCCAAAGTTTTGTACGAGTATTTGAACGCCCATTCGAAAAAATTGCACGTAAAATCTTTTATTTATTAAGTAATGCAATTTGTGGTTTAGAACGTGTCCGCGACTATGCATCCTTGAGTTTAATCAAATCAAAGTGACGGCTATAAGTAAAAAGTGAAGGCTATATCTTCGTTGAACCTTCACTTCAAGATTAAACAGTGTATACTAAACGAAGATAAAGTCCCCTTATTTTGTCTTCAATTTAACGAAGTAAGACACCTTGACAATGCAATTGTCATGTTGAATAACTACGCGGTAATGGTGTGTACAGAGATGAATGATAGGATGTGTCAATTAATATGTCATATTTGCACTCCCCTGTCGTAAGTATTTGTCCTCCCACATTTTTTTTCTTTCATTCAAGCATGTGACAAATTGTTCGAAGGTATTATTTATCTTCGCAACAAAGCCCGCTTCAAGAAGAACTTTCATCCACCACATCTTCCTTCGAAATTTCTCATCGTAAAATTGCCCACAGAAAACCAAAAAAAAATCGTTATAAACAAGCGAGCGAACAAATTCCGTGCAATTTGACAATATGCACATTTACATAAAAGAAATTCACCGGAATTTTTAAACTATCAAAAAGTTCTAGGAACAACTCTCTCGTAAACCAGAGATAAGAAAATGCAGTTTCACCGCACGAACCAGCTAGTACCAGCTGGTACGGGTTTCGTTGCACCAGCGGAAACTCTAAACGAAAATATTCGTCAACGAACTATCGGTAGGCAGCGTAATGTCGAAATCCAAGATTCAATTCCGCATATTGGCCGCGATATATGTACATATATACACACATTAGGATGGCGTGGCGGACGAAAGTACAGAAGCGTGTCCGCGTGGAGCACAGCGCATCGCATCACGGAAAGACAATGAAAAGAAAATGCCGCGGAGTTCTTGTTAAGCCGAGCTATTATCGTTAATTAAATAGCGCCTTCGCTATCTTGGTTCACGTCCCGTCGCCGTGCCCGTGGCATTAAGTCCGTATGACACCGTAAAGACTTTAAGTCGCTGCTCGTTATCGGAGGAATGACGGACGCGTCCGTGCGCCCAAGAAAGGACACGGCTGTGATCTCCATTCCGGGGCCATCGTGCTATCCCTGATCGCTAGACTGTTCACGAAAGGGAAATAAAGAGTGGCGGTGGTGTGTGGGTGTGCACGGAACCGCAGAGCTTCATCGAGGTTTGGACGAATGCGTTTGCTCGCCTCGTCTCTGTATTATCGTAAATCCGTGGCGACGAAAGTGGAGAAGATTACGTTTCGAAGCGAGTTTATTGGAAAAACTTCTCGGCAGATGAGACGGTCTGTTGCGTTTAACGCGCTATATGTGCTCTGGTGACAAAAGGCGACGAGGTTCGGCGACCGAGAGATTCTAGAAGACCGAACGGTCGCTATAGTCTGAGCCAGATATATTAGCCGCTCACGGTCATTCCCCCTCTGTTACTTTTTCACGCTGATAAATTCTACCGAGCGAAACTTGTATATGTAGTGATTCGACATGTCCACTTCATAGATTTATCTATTTTTTTAACGTGATCTTTGTCTTACTTCTAGCGGTGATATAGTCTCTACGTGTTATGAGGGTATCTTTCTTTTTTTTTTTTAGCAATTTGCTGTCTTAGTTTAATGGTGGAACGAAAAGATTCTGTGAAGCGACTGTTAACTGTCGAATGGTCAGAGTGTAACTGAAGAACGATGGAAGAGAAGTGGCCTTGACCGGCCAATATATTTGGCTCCTACTATAGCATGCGTTGAGCGTTTGACAGCAGAGCGTCGAAGGTTCAGCAACCTCTCGTACGATCCGTCGCCAACCAGCCACGCGAATTGGGATATTACTTCGAAAATGTGTTAGGCGACTGTTTAAAAATGTAAAATGGCCGATCAATCGCTGGTGAATTAAAATGGAGGCTGTTTTTTACGACGGAACACTACGAATATAGGTTCTTTGAAAATCTAATAACGAATTGCATTGATAATTGATGGATTAGCTAGTCAATACGAGGCAAGACAAGAAATTCAATCTAATATCGGCAGACATGACTGGCAGTTCGAAGTGAAAATAGAAATGGAATGTTAATAGAAAGTAATTGCATTGAATATTGATGTATTCTTATCAGGGATCGTGCTAAAAGCAAATTCGTTATCGTTTCTTTCGTATCACACATTCTTATTACGATTTTTTCACTCGAGCTTCGAATAGCCTGTGTTTATATAACACTTTGTTTCTCACTTCTACTCGTAGATCATACCGACCAAGTTTTGTCATACACTTAGTGACAGTGCGACAGTAAAAAGTGGCCGTAATGCATTGCTAATGACATAATGAGAGCAAGACAGAGAAGAGTACGAGAATAATATACTTAGAATTACTTAGAATTACAACGTCTGATAGTATACTAACTTTGTAATATTGAAGAAAAGAAATCTACGAAAAAAATTTGCAAAACCGGAAAATTCGTATAATCGAAGGTGCGATTATCTTTGAAAAGTTCGATTTAGAAATGCTGTCTTTGCCTTCGTGCACCGATACACTATACGCACATTTGTGCATAGATAATAAAAAAACGTGTATGTGTGTGTGTGACAGAATTTCCAAGAGTTCGCGATTCGTTTTCTAATTTGACACGTTCGCGTCGCGTCCGAGCGTGGACAATGTGATTTGATTAATTCAAGCGGGGGAAAAAAGAGGACAATTGTTATGAACTGGAAGAAGATTAGATACATTCTCTCGGATCGACGGGAGAATGTTAATTCCACGGTAGTGTTGCAACGTACACGGTTTTGAAAAACAGGCACGTTCATTCGTGTGCCTCCACGAATGACATTTAAATCGCTACTTGTCATCGATAGAATGACGGGCACGATCGAACGCGCACGCGTAGAGACCTACCGATTTCCATGGGAGATGTCTCCGTTTACAAATGAGGATCATTAAAATCCAAGCGACCCGCAAAGTACGACGCATGGAATTGTAAATGCTCGTCGTTAATATCGGTGGGCAAACTGTTAGCCAAGATTTTTCTCGGTGGTGCTTGCCAAAGAATTACGCTCGTCAATTTTGTCTTAATCATTTGCTGTGTGTATACCGACGAGGTGTTGCAACAATCTTTCGGGACCGTTAGGCGTCTTCGTTGTGAACGAACGAACTTTGAAGAAATGAACTGTGTGAAGAAATATAAATATTCTGATTACTTGTAGACAGTATTTAAAAAGAAAACAGGGATGAGATATATTATTTTCAGTGCTGTCATCGTCGAAATTTCAAGATTTGAAAGTTGCTTCGTTACTTGATATCTTCACGATTTTTGCTAACTATTTTAGTAAACAGTATTAAAAAAAAGAAAACATAGTGAAAATTCAACACGGAATTGTACAAAGAAATATAAATTTTTTGATTATTTTGTGCAACTATGAAAAATTACTGTTTTTGCAAATTATTACAGTAGACAGTATTTAAAAAAAAAAAAAATGGGGATGAGAATGATTATTTTTAGCGAATTATCATCCTTGAAATTTCAAGATTTGAAAGTTGCTTCGTTACTTGATATCTTCACGATTTTTTCTAACTATTGTAATAAACAGTATTAAAAACAAAAAAATAGTGATAATATATACCTACTATCTTCAGAATTTCAAGATTATAAAATTGTTTAAATTTCTGTCTCTCAAATAAAGTAAAAATATTCTCATTTCTAACGCGGATAAATTATGCGTCATATAGAGTACGATTTATTTTTTGCTAACTATTATAATAAATAGCGATAAGATGTACTATTTTCGATGCTATCATCCTCGGAGTGTCAAGGTTATAGAATTGTTTAAATTTTTGTCTTCCGAATAAAGTGAAAATATTCTCATTTCCAACGCGAATAAATTATGCTCTATATAGAGAGTACGATTTATTTGATGGAATCGAAAGAAGATAGAAAGGAGAAACACCGTTCTATATAAGATATTCGATACGGGCTTTCTACCGAGCAAATAGAAAAATGTAACGCTCGTTGCACTTTCGATCAAAACGTCGCTGCCTCTGAACATAATAATTCGTCTCGTCGTGACGTGTCGTTTTCAAACCTCCGTTTCTATCTACCGTCGCAAAAAGTGAAGGTTTCGAACTGGTATTCTGCGAATACCGCAACGAGATAAAGTGGCTTCGAGAAAGGCAAACAATTTTCTCGCAGCGGAGTTGCCTTAAATCCAGCTGAATTTTATTCCTCTTATCGTGCTTCGTTGCAGAACGATTCAGATCGGTCGATTAGAGTGGTTGTTGGCGAACGTGTTCTTGATTCGCATGAACGCGACCGAACCACTCATGTGGATTCAATAATTCAAATCATCGACGTCCGATCGACATTCTTCGACATCGAAAGAATTATCTCGCTAGTCTTCCTTTTCTCTGAATTTTTGCCGTTCAGAAAAGTTCCACGAACTTACGACCATTTAGTGGCAATATTTTTTAAAATTAAAGACCAATTTTTTTTAAATTTTAACGCTTAGAATATAGAAAAGAAAGACGAAAGTGTTCTAGAGAAATTAATTAGTGTTTCATTCGTTGCGTAAAACTTAATTACTCATTTTCAAGGTAATCGATTAATTGGAAAGCATTGATTTGACATTTTTTCACGAACCTACGACCATTTAGTGGCAATATTTTTCAATTAAAGACCAATTTTTGAAAATTTTAACGCTTTTAGAATAAAAAAAGAAGACGAAAGTGTTCTAGAGAAATTAATTAGTGTTCCATTCGTTGCGCAAAACTTAATTAGTTTGAAGGTAAGTTAGAATATAGAAAAGAAAGACGAAAGTGTTCTAGAGAAATTAATTAGTGTTTCATTCGTTGCGCAAAACTTAATTAGTTTGAAGATTTATTGAAAAATATTGATTTGACGTTTACTTGTCAGCTGATTCGACACCATCGAAATGAAATTTATATTTCAATTATTTTTCGACATCGAAAGACACAGTTGATCTCGTCTCAGCAAACGCCCAGTCTCTCCTCAGATTTGCACCATTATATCAGAATTGAAGATGTGAATCATCGCTCATTATTCTCAATCAGCATTGTCATCCGAGAGATGAAGCCTCATTACTGAAAATTGTCCTAGAAAGAGCGTAATGTAGAATATAGACCAGTTCCTACCCTACAATTTTGCAAATTATAAAAAATAAAAATGTCTCAATTAATTCTTCACGATAGTTCCGATTGAAAAATTGTGCAACTCTTTCTCGAAATCAAATCGTTCAAAAATTGTCTCGAAATTTATTCAAGAGCTGCAAAAGGATATAGTACACGGATAGCTTTTATGAATACATCCTTTGAATATTGTTAACAAGTTGTAATTTTCTCGCGAAACACCTCTCGAACAAGAGAATTCTTTTCTTCCGTATTAGCATTGAATACACTGATACGTTATAGAACTGAATACCCTTCAATGCAAACCCGCCTTGCGGCAATTTAGCGAGATATCGATGACTCATCAGCGCGCAAACGTATCGTGCAACATTTCCACTATTGTACCGGCGAAAGATTTTGACACGGTTGATAGGAGTTCGCGATTGTAGAACCGCGAATGATACTTAAACTTAGTCACACTTTTCACACCGAGATTTATGAACGTCACTTGAGTGGCAAGTGACATTTAAAGTATCGGAACGCGCGCCGCTGATTTTTGCGAAAACAGAGTGGAAAGTGTCAATTGCCGTTTAAACCGCGTCTATGTAGGTTTTTTCTCTCTCCCTCTCTTTTCTTTATCGTTACGATCTGTTGGACTATTAACGACACCTGAATATTGCACGCTTTCCTGTCAAACTAACGCCTAACGAAATACCGCTCGGATGTTTTCCTTGCTACGTGCAAATACAGTCGTGACGCGATTAAGATTCCGTCATAAAATAGTTATGCCCATTTTTTAGAATACCGAGAAGTATCCTTGACATTTTATCGATGTACGGAGAAATTATTTATTGTTAAAGATGGTCCGATGTGTGGAGGAAAAGAGAAGATGCGCGAAGCGAGATTGGATCGGGAAAGTTTCTTAAGTTTTTGGTGTTAATAAAAAGTAATTTAATAATGCAATAATTCTTTCGAAATATATCGAGATAAATTTGTTGTAAATACTTGTTGCAGTGAATCAGAAATTTTGATAGAGCCTTCTAATTTTTTCCAATTCTGTCCAATTCTTCTGATATCGAAGAATTTCCAGATATTTTGCAATCCTCGATATTATCATCAAACTGGCCTGACTAGTATTATTGATCGTGTGCCGTCGATAACGAGTTTAAAGAATTCTTCAATTGAATTTCTACATATTTTGCAATCCTCCGTATTACACTCAAACTGAATCGATCAATATTATTCACAAGATCGTAAAATCATCCTTTTTTCCCACAACAACGAACCAAACAACCATCAACTTCGACAAACATTGACACCATTATCGATCATCCCTGACGATATTAAAATTGAACAATTCAACTAAATTTCCAGATACTTCCAATATTATTCCTCGATCGTTCCAGGATCATAAAATCGTCCATTTTTCCCCAAAACAAGGAACCAAACAGCCGTCAATTTTTACAAACATCGACAACATCGAAATCGTCAATTAAAATTTCCAGATACTTCCAAATCCTCGTTATCATTATCAAAGCACGGATTGCGCAATATTATTACCCACGTGCAGGTCGACGTGCACGTTCTCCGAATCGTCCATCGTTCCGAAAACAACAGAGCGAGGAACCGTCTTCTATCAAACCAGGAAACAAGGTTCCAACGAATCTTCCCACCGTAAAGGACCCACTCACGGGGACAATCGTCAAGGAGGTTCGCTCCAGAAACAACTGTTCACCGGTTGCCGGTGAAAACGATGCAAGATTTCGCGGAACGGGTGGCTCTCTTGGCCACGGTTCGCGTTTATTTATCGTGAGGCATGGGCCACGATCCCGAGGCCCGGTTTCGATCCGTTTTCCCGGCAGTTCCGGCTGATCCCGGGACTACCAGAACTACTAGGAAATCGGTGTGCGGCCTCGTGAACGGCTCTACGTGGCTGCCCGAGCCTTCACCGCGAACTTTACGTTTATATGCGCCCGTACACGACGTCGGGCCCGATAGCGGGCCGGCCACACGTCACCGAATCGTGATCCTCGAGAGGCCGAAGACGATGTTGTGTCCCCCATCAAAGCTAGGAGCACTGTCCGGTTCGTGAGCTGGGCTGCTTCCTGCACGCTCGACCGTAAAATATGAAATACCATTCTTCTCCTACTCGCTTCGCATCGTTGCTGTTGCTTTTGCTGTTCTTTCTGTTCCTTGTTGCTGCGCCAACGCCACTTTATAGAGTCGGGCTTCCTCCTTTGGAACGGGAGGAGTCGTCGGACGCGACCCAGTCAGACTTCTCTTCGCCGATATGACGAGACGGGGAACTTGTGTTTACGGTACCTGGTGTAACGCAGTGGAGAAAAAGAAGGAAATAATCGAAATGTCCGAGACACGAAGGACCGTTTTCGACCTCCCGCGAGACCCACCGAGCTCTCTTGATCTGTTTTCTGCAGCTGATAATCGGATTAGGGAGATCGTTCGGAGATAGCGGCGAGCGTGACTTGCTCGTGCTTCTGATTGTCGGAGTTTTTTCTTTCGTTACAGTCCGCTGGGTGTTTGAAGGGTGAGTGTGTATGATGGAAAAGAAACGAGTTTGGGATTGTTTTAGATTGCTTTGGGATTCGTTACTTTGACTCTTCCCTATTTTTTTCATCTATAATGTGTTACAGATATATTCTAACTTTTGTAATCCTCAAGTATTGTGTAATGTAATTGTTCAGTATTAAATTTGGTATTGTTAAATTAATATACGCTTAGTAGAAAAATTAAAAGAGATAGAGAAAGATGGTTCTTTTTCTCGAATCACCAAGAATTTGTAAATCGAAGCTTCCCCTTTACGACGACGCTATAAAAGTTGATGCGCGATTTTTTGTCGCCGTTTTATCGCACTTTCAACGACAAGTGTACGAATGCACCACAGTCACGGTGACATTTTGCAATTGAATTGTAAACAGTCGGTCAGAGGCATATTCGCGTATTACACTTTCAACACCTCCGCTTCTCTCCTGGAATTGCGATTTCCCATCCCTTCTTGCCAGGGTACCGTTTCTTTCGAGCGTAGCCGCAAGTCCACGCCGCTAATTAAACCGTCGAAGCATCAGTCGCGTTCCAGAATCGAACGCTCCAATTAAACGGCGAAATTACGGTGTTTGCGTAATTAAGGCGGCACTGTCTTTCCCCGATCGAGGTACGAGCGTCCCAATCGACCTGGGAATAAACCAGATCCCGATTTCCTCTCCGTCGAACGACCCAATTAACAGCGATCGTAAAATCGGAAATGTGGCTGGAACTTTTCGTCATTTCGGTTTTTCATCTTTGGTACACAGTTAATTGGTCGTGATGCAGTTATAAATTCAAACTGGTCGATGCTGAGAAATTACTTTGTATAAAATCCACACTTTCCTGGTTTCTTCTTCGAAGATGTCTCCGTTTTGTTTATTCGTCGGTCGAAGTATTGGTGTATTTCTGTGGAATTTTAATATCAGAAAGTGGGCAGCAGATAAGCTTGTATGGTTTCTTATGATAAGTATGAGAGATGTGACGGTTTTCTGTGAGTTAATTAATCGCGATATTTTGGCTCTGTTCGAATATTTGCGTAAAATTTTATTTATTATTAACAAATGTATGGATAATCGATACTAAAATTTCAAATACCTATTTCACGTTGTTTCAATCCACAGATCAATATGAAAAATGTACCATTTGATTCCGTGAACTCTGACCTGTAAAATAAGCTTTCCAAAACGAAGAAGAAATTTCGGAGAAAAATGTTTAACTCTTATCATTTCGCACGAACGCTTTTGGAATTTGTATCTGTAGAAACGCAACTCCAGCCATCTTAGAGAAGAGAAAGAAGAAGATTCGAGCGATGAGAGAAGAAGAAGAAGAGAAGAGCCGTGAAAGAGAGGTCGAAAGGAGTCACAGATGGCGACGATAACGCTCGTATAAGAGGCGTATCTACATTTAGTTCGGGTAGCCAGCACTTTATTCGGCCGGCAAGCGTTAACAAGTGTTTTCCATCGGTTTAAAAGGCTCTAAGGCGCTTTGGAGCGGTGCAACCGGTCCAGGCACCCGCGAGCCAACCTCTATCGGTGACTCATTGGAAACGCAGCCGGTTTTCGTGCTCGCCAAACATCCGATCCGTTGATTTCGCCGCGTGGTTAAGACGTTCGATTCGACGTGGCCTGATGGAATCGTCTTTTGCCTCGTCTCGACACCACCTCCATGCTTTATTCTCTAATTGTCCGGCCAAAAGTGAGCTTCCAATTTGTTTCGTCCGTGAACGAAACGCCGTATAACTTGGAACATGACTATAGTATACTTCAGTATACTTTCTATCAATTTTTCTTTTTAATTTTCAAGATCACCTTCAGTTTTTTTTTATAACGTCATGTGACTTGGAAAACGACTACAGTATATTTTTTATCGTTTCTTTTTTCACCCTTTGCGACCCGGAGGTGATTTTGCCATAGAAAAGATTGCAAATCGGATCTTCTTTGAAATTTTTCAAAACTAATCAAAATTTCAATGCATTCTCTATTTCACTATGGTGAACAAATTCATGGAGGTCCATAGATCTGCTCTCTGTCTTGATTCTTGTTTACCAAGTGACAATTAATGTCGCTTCTCAGTCGCCACTCGGTTGCAAAGAATTTCAAGATTACCTACTCGCTGCCTTGTTCTCTAATTGCCCAGCAAAAAGTGGGCTTTAATCTTATTTCGTCAGTGAACGAAACGCTATGTGACCTGCAAAATGACCATAGTATGTTATACTTTACTACACTTTGTACCAATTTTTTTTCTAAATTTTCAAGATCGCCTATCAACGTTTTTATCATCGCTAACAGCAAACAACCGAAGAATCCAACATCGACAATTCCAGTTACTCCACCCTAATCTCTCCATATTTTTACTCCTACACGATCATCACCATTTCCTCGATCTTTCTCGCAGCAGAAGCCACGAAACGGTCAGTTGGAAAATCGTATTTCGTGTCGAGCAATTTTCTCCAGGATTTTTCACCTCGTTAGGGAGGCGATCGTGGATCGCAGGGTTGAAGACAATGACGGAGCAGCTGGAAAGGGGCTATCGCTTGTCGACGATTTCCCCGCGAGCATTAGACGTAATTAGGAGCTCACCAACACCGGGCAAACGAACAATGGCCGGGTCTTCTCGCATGGGAGTAAATACGTCAGCGCCACGGTAATTGTCCGGCAATTACCAGTCGCTCGCGCGATCGCCATGGATCGGTGGCGCGTTCATCCGGAGCATCGTCCTTCCGAGGCCTCGTCTTCTATTGATTCCCTTGTTAATTGGATGTTGGTACAACCGGGTTTTTTTGCCGGTCGTCATCGTCAAAAGCGACGGCATGGGTTATTTTCGTAGAAAAAGACCGCGAATCTTTCGTCACCAGCTGACGATTGCTTAAGCTGATGCGCGTTTCACGCTTAGTTCCGAGGTGGGTTGGGTGATTGTGATTGAATTAAGAGGAGTGGGATGTGCTTGTGATTCTATTAGTCTGTCAAGGTTTCAAGTATTTCTATTGTTGCAGCGAGTGATGGAGGAAAATCTTGAAGTGAATAGTCTTTGGTTGGAGGAGGCATGTATCGTGGGTTTGCTGGCAAAGTACGCTAAGTCAATAGGTGTGATTGATTACTGTTAGAATTTACTGTTAGATCTCTTAATGTGTACTTTGCAATATTTAGCGTGTAAATGGTCCCTTAACGCATACTTCGCAATGTTTTATATTTATTTAACGAAAAAAAGATCCTTTATTTCTTATGTTATGATTTAGTGTACGTTACCGGAACATAAAGGGGTAATTTCTATGATTTTTCACTGTAAAATAAAAACGATTATTTAAGGGCTGTAAACATAATTTCAATCGAAAGTGACAGCCAGCCGATTAAAAATCCTCGATCATCAAACACGATCGATCAATGAATCGGTGTATGAAATCAGTTTAAAAACATGTCGTTACAGCAATTTATTGTACAAAATAAGTTGAGTAACATTTCTTCGTACGAAGCTTGATTTCCAAATAGATCAATCTAAGCAGAAGATCCATGATCTCACTTACGCCTACTTCTAGCAAATATTACCGATAAAATTAGCAACCACGATCCTCATACTTGACACCAACAGATTTTTACTCACGGAGCTACACCAAACCTCTCGTGTACCCTAACGAAAAATCCAAGCAGATAACAACTCAGAAAGAAAATTATTCTCGATCGCAAAATACTCTAGGAAATGTTCGCGGATGTGCTCGCTCATTCGACGAAAACTCATCATCGATCAATTCGACGAAGTGAGACTTCCTGTGAAAAATATCTCACTCGACACTTTCGTTCGTGTACCGTCAGTTCAGCGACCTAACAAGCCGTTTTTCTGTTCCACGGATACATTCAAACAGAGCAACGCGACACGTCCTGTCATGACGCCATTTTATCGGGATTTCAGCCGTCATACAGACAAAAAAAGACGAGCACCGGTCGAGGTTAAGATCCACAGGAAAGATATACGCGAAACGGAGAAGACACGTAGCGGATCGTCGTCGATCATCAGACCGGAAAAGGCCTCCGTGCATTTTCTTCGTGTTGCAGCACGTCACAGGCTTCTCCGGTCGCATCGGCTACTATGCCACACCGGCAGGCTCATAGAAAATTCTATTATTCTATTCTTATCATCGGGATGACGCGTGCTGGCTCGTATCGACAGCCGGATATATAATGCAACGTGAGTTTCTGAGCTTACGGCGTCTACCGGATGCGCCCACACCGAGCTTGCATACTGAGCAGCGGCTCCGTCTTCTAAGGTCCAGCTAGGAAACGTGCTGGCTCGTCACGGTCGCCTGTTCCTTCGGCTGCTGCTCGATCGCAGGCAGTCGCCTTTCGATCATCCAGATACCGAAAGCAGTAGCTGTCGCCAGCTGCTGGATTTTTTCAATCTTTCTTCACTTGATCGTGGCTCTTGTTTGTTGAAAGAATTTTCTAATTCGACACTGTCGAGATAGTGTCGAGAAATTGGACTGATCGGTGATACACTTTTTGTTTTTCAATTTTAGAAGATTTTTTAAATAAGTGACAATATGGTGGGATTGAAAGAAATAGACGATGCATAACATGCAACTGCACTGTTTTTAATTTTTTCGATCGCCTTTTTTTGGTAAAAGATGAATTAAATTGGTGAATTAAATATGCAGGATGACTCACACGTTTCAATTTTACTAGTCTAATGTTGTGCTTTAGCTGTGTATTTTCTTCTACTTTTCTTCTATTTTATTTCCTAAGTTTCTTTTGTTGAAATACACGATTAAATCTTTCACTATTTTCTGCTTTTTTTGTATTCTTTTTTCTACAGTGATAACTTGGAAGTATACTTTAACGATGGAATTATAGCTTCACGTGAATTTGTCTCAGACTACAAATCCCATAAAATAATCAAAAAATTTTTGTTTAATTACCTTTTCTATTTTAAACTCTTATTGCAAATTTCGTAAAGAACTCAATAAAGATTCTTCAGAATTTATTCCGCTCTGACCAGAATTTTCGCTGCTCGAAAGAAAAAGAACAACGATTAACTGATAAGAATTACTAATTATCACGAATAGGTCGCTTGGTACAGTAACATAATAATCGAATACAGTACGAAACTCGTGAAATCTGAAACGTCATAGAGGGTGAACTGCACTGAAAACTGCAAAACAGCGTTAAAGGGTGACGAACAGTGTACAAATTGAAGACAAGTCCACTCACAAAAGAGGGTTCGTGTAGGTTCACTCTCGACCCCGGGCAACAATGCACCGAGAACGAAGAAAAGGCCGAGGTGTGACATGTGCGCGCGAAATTCGAATTCCCGCGCGTCTCATCGCACCGGGCGGTATTGTTTTAATTAATACCCCGAGAAATTTTATCCAGCCATACGTACAACTAATTCGGCTTGTATGAGAACAATACGTGACGATCGACGTTGCATCTGCCACACGGTAGATCCTATGCAGACGGCCGCCGCCTCGCACACGGCCGTTGATTGCAGAAATGGAATGCCGGCTGTGCGCGTGAAACAACCGAGAAATATTAAAAAGGGTGTTGAAATACAGTCCCGTGTCGGCGAATCTGTCGACGAGTTTCAAGAACAAAACCCCTCCATCCTGTGAATTAAAATTCGAAGGGTGGCACTGTTTCCAACAGAGATTCTCCTCCTTCTCAGACTTCGTTCATTTTTCCCTCGTTAAATATCGTTATTCGTAAACGTTCTATAGTCGAGGTTCGATAAAATAAAACTTTGTTGATAAGAAATTATTCTAAATTTAAAATTGAAAAGGTTCCTTTAGAAATAGTCCCCTGTAAACAAATTCAGAAATTGCTTTCAGATCAGCTTTCGAATTTTTCTTCGTCTCTAGAATCTTAAAATTTATCTTCGTCTCTAGAATTTAGAAATTAAAATTTTAATTAACTCTTCAGTTTCTCGAGCAGAAAATTAGTCACACGAGAAGTGGGTGTGCAATAAAAGTGACTGCTTTTCGTTAAACATTGCGCTTAAATGAGTTTCACTTAAAAAATCGTCGAGGTGAAGTAAATGGAATTAGAAGAACCACCGTGAATCTCGAAAGGAGTGACTTTTCGATACAGACTGTGCGCCGTTTAAACGGCCAACGATAATCAGATCATATTGTGTCATCAGTTTTTCTCTTCGCTTATGAGATATTGAGTTAGACGCACGGTTTAAGTATTTTTTCGATCGTAACTCATATGTATATGAAAAATCAAATTGTTAATACCTTTTGGGAGAAAGAGAGTGAGAGAGAAACACCGAGTGATTTATGTAGCAATTTATGTAGTAATAAGATAATGCGAGCATTGAATACGAGCAAAAACAAGATTTACGTAGGCGTAAACAGGCTTAATTCTGACTGGGTAACTAGACAATCGTCGAAGCTGAACGCAACAAGGAAATTGCGAGCGTCGAATATGTGCAAAGCCAGGCGAAAGAAACCAAAACCAGTTTCCAGTCGTATAGTTCTAACTAGGAAACAAAGCAGGATTTTTTGGTGAAATTCTATCCTTGAGAAATATCAACGCATAAATTGGAAGAAAGTGATGGGAGTTCGAAGCAGAACAGAAGTTTCTGAAACAGATAAATGTTTCGTACGAATTTTTAAACAAAATTATTACATCCAAGTATTTTTCGAGTACATTTTTCGACATCGGAACGCCTAACTTTTCTCACGTACGAGTACCAAAATTTGCAAAACACTTTTTAAGTAGAAACAGCTCTTCGAAGAATACGGCATACTTTCTCGTAATAACTTCATACATTTGAATATAATTTCAGAAATGACTTGTAATGATCTCGAAATTGGGAAAAATTTACTCTCCGATAAATCATCGGCTTTCTTCGCAATTTAGATTTCTTAGTTTCCGAGAAACGGCTCGCAGAATGCTCCGCGAACTGTGTCGTTTAATCAAGCAGTCATTAGAAACGTCACTTCGCGATGAAGTCTCTAGCACTTTCTTGAATTGAATGTATCGTGTATCTCGAATGCGGCGACGAGCTCTCCTTTGAAGTGCCGTGATTAATTTTTCTTTTCTTTCTTGGCCCAGTTTTAACGGCGATAAAAGCTCTCCGCGGTTTGCGCAATCTTCGAATTCCTCTGTTGCAGATGTGCATCGGCCTCCTATGTGATTTAAGATGCGCGAGTGATCTTTGAACTAAATCGCGAGACCGCGATCTAGATCGCTTGTTCCTAATAAATATATCTGCCAGCGACCTGTTAATTTGCGTTCATGCGAGAACGAGAGGTTCCCTTCTCGCCGTCCGGATCTCGCGTCGAATTTTTCTCTCAAGTTTCATTTGAAATTTTCTCTGAATAATTATCATTTTGGAATGGATATGCAATGAATTGATTTCTTAATACACGATAACAGAGTCCTAAAGTTAAGTGAGTAACGAAGTAAGATTCCCATCTTATTCGACCTTGATTAATTTACTAAACTTCAGATTAT
Organism: Habropoda laboriosa; assembly: GCF_001263275.1. Classification (NCBI taxonomy): domain Eukaryota; kingdom Metazoa; phylum Arthropoda; class Insecta; order Hymenoptera; family Apidae; genus Habropoda; species Habropoda laboriosa. Next base: position 2,244,685 of record NW_017100265.1, on the reverse strand, counting down.
GTTTTATTTTTTAGATTAGATTGCGCTTAAGGTTATCATTTCGTAAACAAGTTATCCTGGATCCAGATAAAGCACAATTGCTCCCGAAACATTCGCCGAAACCCTTACCATACTTAATAATTTCATTCTTTTAGCTAAATTTTTATCGAATCAATTATTTCAGTAAAATTAACAAATTTCAAATCTATGGACTATTGGAGTATCGGTTAATTTCACTTTCTTATCTCAATTTTTATCAAATTAATGATTTTATTTAAGTTAGCAAATTTCAAATTTTGTGAGTTATGCTCATATCTTTGCTTCCTATATTAGAGCATTAATTATATATAAAAAATAAAAATAAAATTCAAGCAATTCAGATTTCTTTGCAAGGAAATAGAAATTCCCCAAAATTTCTCAAGCGTAGGCTATCCCAATCGAGCAGTTCACGAAACGCTATTTCGTACGATTCACATCTCCCACAAACTAATACTTTTTCATTCATAAACTTGCACCGTAGATTATCGATACTTTTTCGGACACAGAAGCACCGAGCAAGCTGGTCCGCGTAATTGTTCCATGGGGCGCGTTAATTCCCGACAAAGGAGCGGTTCGAACGGGAAACGAGGCGTCGGCGTATCTCTCCGGTTTATGTGTCGAAATCATGAAGCGCGAGCGATTCCACAACAGCTGTAATCCCCTATCTTTGTCACGCGATTTTTCATTTGCATCGCGGTTTGCCGCGGCTGTTATCTCGCGGCCACGCACGAGCGTGACGAGCATCGCCGGCGTTGTTCTCTGCAAATACGTAGTATTCGATTCTAATGACTCACACCCGCGGGAGTTAAGCAATTCTGGCTGATGTATCATCGCGTGGAACAAAGAAAAAGCGGCACGACCCGATTGCGATAACAATTTCCCCGCGTGTGTGTGTCATGTCTTCCTATTCTTTCTTTCTTCTTCTTCTTCTTTTGTCCTTTTCCACATTTTCTTTTGTTTTTCGAACGATTTCGTCGAAGCGTTTAAGCGAAAAGTTGGCGGTAATTGAAAATAACGGTATACGATAGCGGCCGATGATTAGTCGCCGCGTGAGTCATGGAAATGTTTGGTTGTTGAATTTATTAACCGTGGAATAATGAATTTCTCGAAAGAAAAATTGAAATTCTTGCATCGTTCCGCGTGCTAAATGTTAGATATAGAAGAAATTGCTGAAGAAATACGGAACTCGAGGACTCCAGGCAGATTTTCCTCGCACGGATAATTGAAGTGTTTGCTTGTGGTAACGTGGTTTAGCTTAGACGTGTGTCAAATGGAAAAGTTTGTTTCTTAGAACTGTCACATTTGTCACCTACTTTTATTAACACGGTTTTTAATATTTACAAGGAATTATTTCAGACTTAATGAGTTCATATGCAAATACCCTCCACGCAATTCCATTGCATCGCGTGCAATTTATAACGCATTAATTTCGCATTAGTTTACATTACCTGCTTTAATTAACCTAGAATCTAGCGTATGTTTTGTTTTGCGCGAAATTAAAAATTGAAGAAAATTCAATGGTCCTCGTTGCAATGGTCACCACAGA
>NW_017100265.1:2233178-2242998 GCF_001263275.1 Habropoda laboriosa | reverse complement strand
ATTTTACTCTTTACACAATTTTAGTAAGCTTTCTCTGATATTACTGTCGCTATAAACTTAAACAATTTTCCAGGACCACAAAGTGTACCAAACGGACAGCTCAATTAACAAAAATTTTCGATTCAAGCAAAATTGAAGAAACGAAACTACTTACAGAACGACCCAGTGTAATCGTAATCTAATCAACCACGAAACTCCACAGACACCTCAAAACCACCCTTTAACCCTTTCAGAAGGAGCAAAAAAAAAAATTAAACCTTTCTTTCTCGACCTTCGAACAAAATCGAGATCGTTTGAAGAGGTCTGGTCCATAGGCAGGGTCGAAGGGAAAAATCCGTTCCACCGGGGCAGGGACGGCTAATTTTACGTGGTTCTCGCGCGGAATCCAAGGCAGGGCGTTGCACCCGTTGGTAAGTGCAATAACGCGATAATCCGTCGGTTCGATTTCGGCAGATATTTTCGGCGCGGGGACGAGCCGCGAGCAAAGCGGAGGATAGCACGTGGCGGGCCAGGCAGAAGGCATTTCCACGCGCATTAACCGAACAGACGGTCATCCATCGTAGCAGCGTCGTGGGCGCAATTAAGCCGAGTAGCGCCGTATGCAAATCAGACGCATTGTCTTGACCCGAAATGGCGCGAGGCCGCGGCTCCTCTGGCCAATTCCCTGAACGAGCCGTCTCGACGCCTCCTCTTGCCGAGTTGACGCGTTGGACGACTATTTCACAGGATCTCTTCTTCATTTTTCGGAATTGTCGCCAATTCTCTCTCTCTTTAACCCTTTCGCGACCTGTCCGACGCTCACGTCTCACTCGATTACTCGAAGAAAAATTGATCTCACGTTAGCATCCATTACAGACGCTTAAAAAAGAATGATAAGTCAAAAATTCACCTGCGAATCTAGCAATCTGCATCCTGAATTTTCATTTGGAAATTCGTATGAAATAATTGATCGGTAGATGAATAAAAAATGATTCGCTCACGAAAGGGTTAAACTATGTTGAAACAATAAATAGGTTTTGTACTAAGACACAACTTAACCCTTTGACTTGCAATTAGGAGACGTACTCGTGGCACAGATTCTGGTGAAGATGCGACGAAAACAGTTTATATTAGCAACAACTGTTAATTTTTATTCTGACTTCCGTTTGAATTTATGAAACTGAGGTTTACCAACTTTGCCAATTAATCTACGATAAAGTACTGAAACAGGAAATAGACAGTGAAAAGGATGACAAGTCAAGGGGTTAATTAGCAAACTCACCTAGGAATCTAGAAATCTGCATCTTGAATTTTCATTTAGACACTCGTACGAAATAATTTTGTCTCCAAGGAAATACTGAAACTTTCGACTGTTTAAACTGCACTAATGATGAAAAATTAAACATCCAAGAATATTTAAAAATGACATAAATACCAAACGCAACCGAATGCAGTCGCACAGTGGAAAAGGGTGAAAGACTGAAAAAAAAGGCAGCTAAAATTTCTCGCGCGTGGAGGACGAAGAAGCGAAGGAAACCGATAGAAGAGGAATATTTAAAGATCGTGCGTTCGCCTCTCTGTGCGAACGTCACAGCAACGTCTGCGTGTGTTAGGCCAGAGCTGTTGGTTTAAGCGCAACGGGGATTCCGTAAGAGTCCTTTGTCCTTTCTCGATCCCAGTCAGGATCACCCTGGCCGGTTCGGTTCGCATAAACGGGAAACGGGTTTCAGTCAGAAAGAGCTTTGGTAGTTCAGCGTAAAAGAACGGTGCTTTGTCACGGGGGCAAGCAGAGTAAAAAAGAGAAAGACGAGAGTGAAAAAAAGAAAGAAAAAAGAAGAAACGAACGCGCACCTCTTTTCGATAGGTCTCTCTTCAACCAAGCTGTTCACGTTCCTCTTCCATTCCCATCGTTCTTTCTCACTTTTTCTCGTTACCTTTCTCTGTGTGTGTGCGTGTTGCAAGGAGAAGGCACGGAGGGCAACGAAAAAGCTGATGTTAGGCGAATGCAAATGAATACGTTCCGGGGGAACGACCATTCTGGAGCGTGCTTCTAATGTTTGCCCAATGCGGTTTCGTTGTGCATGCTTTTCAAATTTTTGCACGGAACACTTGGGCCTTTTTAGAAGGAAGTTTTGCGAAAAAATTTCACGGAGAATGGAGTGGCTTTTTGTTGCTCGAGAGTGGGTTTTTTTCGAGTGTTTGCAAGGGTTGGTTTTTTGGCCCCATTGTCAATGGTGTCCTGTGTTTTTCAGCAGATGGGCCGTAGAGACTTTTAAAAATACAATAGTATTTACTCCGAAATGTGTAGAAATATTAATTTTTTTTTTTTTTGTTATTCAAGTTAACTCGGTTTGATTTTACGTTTTCTCTCCTTTATTTTTTTTTTTCGAGGTAGAGAGTATTGTTTACCGCGTATCAATTTGCGTTAATTGAAAAAATCAATACGCGTGTGGATATATCGAAGATTAATAAAGATAGTAAGAATTTGAAGTAAATAAATTATAAAAGGCTGTTGCATGCTTAACGGCATATTATATGAATGGCGTGGTATCAACATCGACATATTAAGGGTTATCGTCCACTTCACGGCACAACGTCAGAACAGCGACGTTCAGTTGTCCAATTTTTTCGTTATCCATTACCGTGTACGAGTAACACACAATCTGTATACGATCGCCACCTGATCGGGAAAACGTTCATCTCGAAACGATACGGAGTGTCGATACTGTGCTGTTTACAGATAAATGAACGCATTTATATTTAAACTACGTAATATAATAATATAAGTCGATGTTAATTTGATAAAGTTAAGTGAAGAGCAGCCTTGAGCGTCTTCAAGTGCATCCAACGAAAAGTACAGCCTAAGTTGAAAATTAACATATTCATACCGAGGAAATTAAATTGAACTTTAAATTAAATGTTAATTTATATAATTCCTTGTTATAAGGTTTAAGATTAATTTCGAGGCTTTTTGAGAGATCTATAGGTCTGTGAGCTCAGTTTTGGCGAATAATTTTTATTCAAGAATTTCGTTTCGATCATTAGTAAGATAATATTGAAAATGCAATTTATTTCGCTGTACGAGCCTATTTCCCAAAAAGTTCGTCAATTGTACCGTGGCCGATTATTTTACTCCGATAATATAACAAAATTACAAAATTTCCTTACACGAAATGAAATACTGAAATACGCATTTACAAAATACAATTTGAAAAGAAGCACTGTATTTCATGAAAATTCGCCGAAAAAAATGTCGTATCTCCGAAACAGCTCCTATCATTCATGTTTGTACATGCCGATTTTGCAATGTCCATCCAGTTCGTATCAGGCGCGATAAATCGAACATCGCGTATAACTCGATATTTATCACACATAGCGGCGGCACGATAAAATCAATATTCGAAATTCTTTTTAAACATCGTTCCAGCGGCGGCACCCCTGTTGAAATTGCATCACGTCGCTTCTCCTCAGTTTCGTTCACAGCTTTGACGCGTGGGCCAAAAACGCGCGCGCGCGCGAGAGAGAGGAAAGGGCGGTAATTAAATTTCATTACGCGGACACTCGAGACAGCAATGGAAAAAACACGACAGCCGGTCCCATCGAAGGTCCCGTATTAAACGTTTGAGAGCCGCTGACCATAGTGATCGTTGTTGGCTTTGCTTTCCAAGCCTCCACCCCCTCGATCGACAATCGCCGCACACAACCCCTTGCGTAGCGACGCTCGCTCGCGTTTCATTGTTGTGAACGCATGCAAATTGCGATCTCGGTGCCGGGAGGAGTATCAATTCTAACAGGATTAATTCGAGTGCAGTCATTGTTTTTTGCGCGTCACAAAAAGCCCTGCCCCTTTCTGCAACGGCGACCAGCGTTTAGCCTCGTTTCGAACAATATCCAACTGGCCTGGCCCGGCCCCGAATCTCTCCCCTGCGAGAAAGAAACGGCGAGTTTGTAAATTGCGACCAATGAGTTGCAAAATTGGGGTCGAGCGTGTGATGCGTGCTGGTCGGTTGGTTGCTGATTGACTTAAATGTTGTTTTCTTTTTACATTCGCGTCGTTCCTTTTTTCCTTCTGTTTTTTTTTTTTTTTTTTTTTTTTTTTTTTTAAGGGCATTATGGAAGAGGAATAAAAAGGAGTATACCGTTGGAACATTTTTTTTATTGTTAGAATGGATATTTGTATTCTTTTTTATCGCTGTAGTAACACGAAATCTTTTTTAGCTGATTAGAAATAACGAAATACGATTAAACGTTTTTGTGAATTTTTTCAACGTAAACAAATTTTGTGCTGTTTCAGAAGGACGATTTTATCGCAATCAGTACCGCTCTACGTCAATATCTACCTGAACGAGATACCCCGTATATTCTGGACGTTGACTTAGACTTCTTCAGCACGAAGAATCCATTCAAAACTCTGCACGATCGCGTGAATCTTTACGAAAAGCTTGCACCCCTCTACGCATTTCAGCGACCTGATTCAACTGATCCGGAGGTGAGTCGAATGAAACAAACTGCAAAATTATACCTGCCAATTTACTCAGAGAATGCAATACTTTATATGTATTATCAATAATTTCGACATACATAATCTTCCAATCTTTCCATCGAATCACCTGACTTTATAACCAACAAGATTCTTTTCAAACCTGAAAGCAACGCCATTCGCATAAATTATACGTTACCCGGTGCAAACCGTAACGCTGTTCCGACAGCAAATTGACTTCAGCTCGGACCATAGAAAAAACGAAAGGAACAGGCTTCGAAACGCGATCCGCGCGTTAAACGCTGCCATCGTGGTATCAGATCGGGCGAAAACCGGATTCGAAAAAAAAGAAACAAAAAAAACGAAAAAAAAAAGCCAGGGGTTCCACGATTTAATTGCGGCCACGTCGAGGCAAGAAACGCGAAATCTCGAGTTGCTTTAGGGAACCCTCTCCTAGACAATCCAGCTCGCAAGCCAAAGCCAGTTCGAACTAGGGCTGAATTACACGGCGAACAACGAGCTTCCCTGTGGCCAAAGACGGAATTTCGCGATGTTGAGAACGGCCACAAGTGAGACAGAGAATGAGAGAGAGGAAGAGAGGGGGTGGAGAGGGGTGTATACTGGCAACGAGCGGAAGATTTGCGAATAATTAGGTGGGCCGACAATGGCCGGGGTCCCGTGACAGACCGGATACACAATGTGGCCTGCCACCAGCGGGATAATAGACAGAGAAGAACGACTCTATGGGGTTTTAGGATTCGACGGACATAATGGCACTGGCCCATTGTCTACGTAGCTGCAGACTGCCAACATCCGCTTTCGAGGGCGGTTACGTTGGCTCATCTGCATGCCAGCCTTCAACCCTTCGAGTGTTTGGTTTCCAGCATCGTGGATGCAAATTTCCATCCCCGCGGATCCAACCTGCCGATGTTCGATTGCCATCGATCACGTGAAACGGTATACGCGCCGCTGCACCAGAGATACCCTACGCCATTGTTCTTACGAAAGAGGAAGCGACGCGACGAAGGATGGTGGAGGAGGAGGAGGAGGAGGAGGGGATGATACGTTGCTTGCACGTCGACGATGAATTTTAAGGCTCCAATACGGTGTTGGTTCTTCCGATTTTCGGTGGTATTGTACCCGTGCGAGGGGATTTCGAAGGATTCGCCGTGTGTACAGATCGTTTCCGGTCGCAGAATTCTTCTTGGGGAGTTTGTAGCTTTTTCGAAGGGTTTGGAAGTAGTTGTGTGAACAATAGAGAAGTGTACTGTACTCCTTAGCTTGCTAACTAACATTTTTGAACGTTCGAGAAAAACGAGGTTTCTTAAATTTTGAAAAATTTGTCAAACAGGGTGGGACACTTGAGTCAGACTGTTTCTAGAGCCCTACAAAGCACATAGGACATTGTAAACTTCAAAGAAACTTCAAATATTTCAATTTTTCGATCCTGGATTTTAGGAGGGAGTTTGCAGGATTAATAGTGATTGAATGGAACACCGAGTTATCAACCGTCGTTTCATTCAAAACTCCATCGAGATCTACGCGCGATATTCTCAAACAGTAACGACGATCGACAATCCTCGCTATAGAAACCGATTCCTGACAATCGGCGCGCATCTATGGCCCCGTGGCACACTATACGATCTTCCAATTAATAATTCACGAAGTAAATGAACGAAACCGTGACTCGTCCATTCATCCGGTGATCCTTCTACGCTCCTCGTGCGGACTTCTCACGAATTTCCATGCGATCCCTCGATCCACTTCGCCGATCCGTTCGATTCACGACTTCTCACGAATTTCCATGCGACCGTTCCGCAACGGAACGACGTCTCTAATGTTCGTCTCGATCGTAGACAAGGAAAAGATCCTCCTCACCGTGGGATTTTCAACAGCGACCCGCAACGAAATATCGTTCGACGTCGTTATGCTAATCGTTTCGGTCCGGTTAAATGTGTGCCAGCTACTGAAGAAGCTGGCTGGAAAAGAGAGTACCTTCCTTCCCTCTTTTCTTCCCTTTCTCTATTTTTGGGGACCTGCGAACTCTCTCTCTCTCTCTCTCTTTCTCTCTTTGCTGTTACCGCGTCTCGTGCATAAAATCACGCGTCTCTCCGCGTGTGTGTGTGCACGCACAGTGGATATACCTTGGTCGATCTAATGTATGCGGGCACGCCGTGCTACCTGTCTTACCCTGAGAACTCGACGCCGCATTGTGATTGTAATCGCCGGCTCTGCAGGTCAGCTTGCGGCCTAACCGGGGTCAGGGTCATTCCTGAATTATTTAAATTATGCAACCCGCCTTCCTTCCTCGGGAGACGCGAGCACGAGCGCGTGTACCGCGCGACCGTCCGCGTGGCCTTTTGTCCAGGCGAACGCAGCAGGAACAGAGGGAAAGGTACACGAAGAGGGGAAGTTATGGGGTACGATGCGAGGAGGTTCACGGTGTTTAGATAAGGAAGGATTTCGAGGGATTTAAAGGTGCATCGTTGACGATTGTTCGTTGATCGATGATAGTTGTCGATGAGATTCGAAGATGGTATGCTCATGTGGGAAAGAATTTTTCTGGAATGGGGACTTGGTGTACAGTTGGTTTCTTTGATTATGGTAATTTTTATTAGGTGGAAAGGGGTGAAAGGGTAAAAATGTTGTTTAGGGTAAGAATTTGCTGGGAGAATGGTAAGTTAGAGAGGGTTTTTTTTTTATGTCAATGTACATTTCTCCGTATGGTGGAGTGTATGAATGGGGTTGTAATTGTAAAAGGTATCGTTATTTGACGATATACTTTCGTTCATATGTTTAGGATACTTTCTGAGTGTGAAGCAAATTTAAACAGTTATTACAAAATTATTGAGATTCTAAAAAAAATGATTTAGTCTGAAAAAATATAATTTAAATCGTATAATACTTTCTGTAGGAACATAATGGGTGACCTAATACTTATGAACGGTAGTGTACATTTTGCTCCTTGGTATTTTTTAATGTGCGGAAAAATATATAGTTGTGCTAAATTATTAAATGGAGTATTTATAAAATTCTACAGTTGCTTACTGATTACCTTACAGTTTCTAATCTACTACAGACACTTCTAAACGAAGGCGCTTCAAATATTCTGAAACACAACTACAACTTTTACCATTTATCACTATATGCTTCTTTATCCTACAGTGTCCAAAAACATTTGATTTATGTACTGACATATTTTTCTTTTAATTTTAAATTGTCAGTGACACTTTAATGATTAAAGCTTAAAATAGTAAATCTTAAAGTATAAAATAACAAAATTCCAATATCCCCAATTTAACAGAAATTAATTCGAAATTCAAGCAAAATATTCGATTTCTAACAGAGCAGCCTTCTTCCCCAGTATCCAACGAAGCAAGAGTCTGCCATAAAAAATCTCCATCACCGCACAAAGGGTTACATCAATCGAATTACACCATCCCTTTCGCGATCCATCATAGCTGATCGAAGTCGCGTTTGAACGTGAATCGACGTATCGAACACGATCGAATCCTTTGGTCCTGGCTATTTTTCTCAGGATTGAAGTCGCGATGCCCCACCGGGATCCCAACGAAAGAAGAAATGACACGAGCGGGGGGTCCAGTATGCAAACCGGGCCCGTTTTCCGGCCTCCCTGAATATTGATGTGTAGCCGGGTATGCAAATGAGCGTGAGAATGCAGCTCGTGCCGGATGGTGACGCGAATAGACGAACCGGAAGTAAGCCAGTACCCCGCCTTCTCCCTTCTTGCGACGTACCCTTTCTTTCGACGAGGTCGAATTATAGTCGTTGACTTTTCTTGCCGGCACGGACCTTCGGCAAGAGGAGCAACGCGATTTGTTAAATCCGCTCTTTTTCTTTCTCCCTTGATGCACCGGGTGCGCCGTTAGAACGTCGTTTATTTCGTTCTGATATTGAAGTTAATTCTGGCGGACGAAAGCTAGCTATTCCATTTGACGAAGTTTAATAGAATTTATATTTACTGAAGCTTTTACGATAAAAGAATGTCACTTTTTGAGTAAAATTTTTGTAGTGGAAGTTTGGAATTGAATCGTCATTTTGAAATTAAGTTTGTCCAGTAGAGCTGAAAGTGAATGGTTTCTTAAAGTGACCTTAGGATAATCTTATTTCTCTATAAGAAATAAACATTATTTTAAGGATAAGTGTGTCCAGAATTCACATCTAAGTTTCTGCAAAATTTATACCTCGCATTTCACCTGCAGAGGAAAAGATCTCGATACTGTACATTGAACCACGTCGAAACATCGCTACCACGAGATAACCCGATATAAAATCCCAAGCTCTCTTTGCAACACGAAAATTGTTACATCCCAGAAATAATCGAGCGGCAGAAGCAGCTAACCGATGCGACAATAGCGACGTTAGATGAAAATTACTGAAAATAGAAACTCAGTGACCCACATTCGTCCGTTCCAACAAGCACGGATAACGAAGCACGTTGAAACGATTCTCGCTAGCACAGGGCCATCGTCGGAATTCGGGTAGCAATAACGGCAAGTCGGTGCAAAGATTTCGTCGTTTCCGGTCCAAATCCTCGCCGTCTCGTTCCACTTAACGGCATTCACCCCCGTTGAAATATCTGAAGCTAGGAAGAGGCCTTGGTACCAGGACAGAGATAAACAACGTGGAATTAAATATACAATAAAACGCGCAGTCCTGGACAGCGAAAGGGCGTGGTGGGGGATGGAAAAGAAGCGAAACTGCTTTACCGGCTGCGCGTTCTACCAGCGACATTTCAACCCCTCCCCCACCATGGTCTGCCAGCCGCCCGCATAAATAAATCCAATTGGCTCGAATAAAATGTACGAAACGAAGTCGCGCCAATGGCCGGGTATGTATTCTATTTTCTCTCGTTTTTCTTTCCACCCTGTGTCAGCCAGCCAGCCATCCAGCCACCCGGCTGTTTCCCCCTCCTCCTTCTTCCCTCTTTTTCTTCGTCCTTTTCCACTTCTTCCTGCTCCTCCCCAACAGCAGCAGGAGGAGGCTGCAACGTCGACTGCTCCGCCGTAGCGGCACAGTAGGATAATTCAATCATGACTTTTCACGGATTTTCCATCGAAGGAAACACGCCAGTTACGCGGCGGAAAGATTTCGTTTTCTCGCTTCGCCGTCAAGCTCTTGCGGCGTTCTTTAAACTACTCGCGGAATCTTCTCTCTTTCGTGGTTATCTTCGTTTCGCGCACTCCTCTTCCTCGGCAGAGCCTTCGTTCGCGGTGTCTGGAGATGGTTTGAGAGGTTTTCGATGTCGCTGGCTGAGGTGGATTTAGCGCTGGATGTTCTTCCGATGAAGTTTCCTTTTGGCTTGGTCGGATGAAGTTCTGATAAGGTGGGAAAGGTTCT
>NW_017100265.1:2223195-2233133 GCF_001263275.1 Habropoda laboriosa | reverse complement strand
TTTCGTGATTCTTTTTACTTGAACTGATATTTCGTGGATTAATGACGTGAATGATTGAGTGTAATGAAATTGTATGCAGCATAAAAATAGCTTGGGAGTGACATACACATGCATATGTATTCCATAAATTTCCTTAAATTTGTCATTTTATTTCTATATTGTACCATTACATCACCGCACTGTCATCCAGACATCTATTTATAACGATTATTAATTCCTATTTCTCACATTAGGATGGAAAAATATGATTTCCTTTCTGCTGAGTATTCTGACGAGTATTTTTATCATTCAGATAAAAATAGAAGAAGAGAAAACAGTTACAAAGTTCGTCTAGTTAAAGAGATCGCAGATAATCGCGGAAAGAGTATGCAAAAGAGGGAAAGTCGCGTTGCAAAGAAAATTAAATATGCAGTTAATAAATTCTCCCGCCAAAATTTCTATTCCATATACAGCCGATGAAAAGTAAGAATTTTCCATCGATCGCCCCTCTAAGGAATCGTAGAGCACACGAGCCTCTTTAAAACGGCCGAACGAAAACTGGATCACGCGGAGGGAAGATTTCTTCATTGACAAGGGGAATCTCGTTGAGGTAGGTCACTCTCGTAATTACCTTCTCTCACGGAAGTGGCCCGCGCGCGCTCCAACTTCAACGCAGCTCGTCGGCCCTTCTCAAGGTCGCCCCTTCATCCCTTACAATTAAGCCCTCCGACAATTAAATCGATAAAGCCGCGGAGGCGCCCTTTATGCCCTTGTTGCCGCGACGCTTATGCGTAACAAACCTTTCCCCATCGCCCTCTCTCTCTCTCTCTCTCTCTCTCTCTCTCTCTCTCTCTCACTCACTCTCTCTCTTGCCCTCTTTTATACAACGAACCAACGAAATTGTGGCACGTCGTTAAGATCGGCTGTCGATTCTCTTTAATAACGCTGGCCAGGCAGCGTGTGTAATTTTCGATCGGGAATCGCGATCCTGGCGAGGAGCATCGTGATGAGCTTCCGACGTGCAGAATAATCGAACCTCTCGACGTTCTTCATCGGCGAAAAATTGACCGGAAAGCGGGCAATTTTCGAGATATATTGCCTTCGAACAGGCCAGTTATGGCGGTCGTTGAAAACTTTCCTTTTTTTCTCAATGAAACTTTTGTTAACTCTTTGCACTCACATTTCCTTCGCAATCTAAAATTGGGATTCCCTTTACAATACCAAAATCCTAAAATTCATGTTTTATTTATATTTATATATTTTTCTTCTTTTGGAAACAAAGCTTTTGGTTATCAAATAGGATCATTTCTGCTCTTCGCAAATTTGACTGCAAAGGTGTGCAGTGGTTAGTCGATCGTATGAAAAAAATGGTCGTAGTGCAAAGGGTTAAAAATCTCGATGGTAGATTCGAGGTGTTTCTGTCGTCAGTGATGCGCATAGAGTTCGAAATAATTGTAGAACTAGTGAAATTTAATGAGCACCGTTTATGGAAGGGAGATAAACTACGCGTGCCATGTTTTATCACTGGGGAATACAAGTCAACGGTAACGACTTAAAAAGTGTGTACTTGGTTTCGCCGTGAAATTAAACGACGACGCTGGAAAACTCGTAAACGCACGGATCTCGTAACACGTGTTACAGCTGGCATTCTGTGGAATGGAGGATGTCGTAATTTCAGTAATTCTACAAGCTTTGTGCCTTTATGCGTGCAACAATGTTGTATTAATACGTATTATATCGTGCAAAATTTCTTGGCGAAATGGCGTAGTTTTCTCTTCCTACAGCTTAGTAAACAAATCTACATTTTCGAAATTCACAAAACTTTTTACTACTAGACAACAAAAGTTTCAAAGTATCTGTTAGTAGAATTTCTAACATCCTAAGTGCGATTCACGTGAAATCATTTTACTGCTCCATGCATCATCCTTTTTCAAATCGCGCTAAAAGTTTTAAATCTCCGTGAACGTTTCGTCTATAAAACTCCGACTAGTCGTTCTTTCACACTAACTCTGGTAATGGATTTCTACTAACGTCTATTATCAACTTTCCTACAATCGCAATATCCCAGTTGCCCCGTAATCTCGGTATATTTGCAGTTGAATCTGTAATCACTCTGCAAACGTGTGCATAAAACATCCCCTATTACCTGTATTCCTCAACTTCAACTTCCTGGATCCTTGCGATAAATATTTTTCTACAAACTTCTAATAAAAGATAAAACACACGGAGATCCTTGTCGAACGGAGAGAACAGAAGGTGTAACGTGTTATCGAGGATCGGTGAAGGGGGCGAAGGTTTTTCACCTGGAAATCAAATAGAGAAAATTGATAACGGGAATATTTGGGGAAAACCGGATAAGAACCAACACCGCCATCTGTTATGGGTGATAAGAACGAAGGGTTCCTTCGCAGTTTCCGGATAAGCCGCACAGTCTGGGGGTGACGTGACGAGCGACGCCGACGCCGACGCCGACGCCATGTGCCCAAAATGGCCGCGGATCGTTAAACGGTCACGCGCAAGCTCCCCAGGGGGTGGCGGGACAGGGAGGGTTGGTTTTAGGGGTGTCCTCGCTTCTTAATAGAATCGAAGAATAGTTACAACGTCAGATCCACGCAGTTACGTGGAACAATGTCCCGAGATGCGTTTCAACGAATACGCAAATGCAAGGAGGGACGATTCAGAGCCCTTTCCATGTCCCTCATTCATGGGATGATGGGTCTTCTGTTCGCGTGAACCCGTGGAATATGCTTGAATAGCCTTTGTTGTCCAATTGTTCACGATACGAAATTTTCGTGTTTCTTTTAATTAGAAATTTGACAATTTGTGTAATTCGTTGGATATGAAATATTTTATTGTGGAAGTTTGTTGAAGAGAGAAATGAACATTTGGTTGTATGTTTTGATGCAGTAGTACGAGAAGCTTGTAAAAGTTTGGACATTATGAAGTGTGGAAGAAAGTTCTCGATTCTTTTTTTTTTTTTTTTAATAAGTGTGACATATTTTAGAACCTCTTTTTATGAAACTCTTGCCTGGTTGTTGATTGAGCGTAAATGAGCGTAAAAGGGTAACTTTTCTCTGCGAAAGGGTAGATATATGTGCTGAGAATTATAGAGAAAAGCAACGTCGAAAAAGTGATTGTGCCGAATCTTCTAGTCTAGCAAAACTTATACTCTGGGCAATTGAGTCTCCGACTTTTCCTTCACGTTTCGACAGATCTCGAGAGAAGGGTCTTAGTAACTCGATTCATACCTCCCGCTCTCTAGTTCGCTCCCAGAATTCCCGTCTTGCGCTCTTTCTATAGTACTTCTGCAACTACGACTTTCCAAATATTTTCTTTTCGGTAATTTAAAATAAACTCTGACAATTTTAAACGAAACATTTTTCATTCTATAGTTTGTTGTTAAGATCGTTGTATTTAGGCGTAGGATTTAAAAACTAATTCTTTTTAATTAGAGAAAATTAACTGAAAGCACTTTTAACTGGGAGAACACTTGAAAGTTGAAGAAACTGTGACATCTAATAATAAGAATAACGAGTAATATATTTAAAATCAACAAGAGCACAGTTTACCTAAATAGGAATAGAAAAGCTTCCAAGTTATCTAAAAAAGAAAGTTCCGGAATACCCAATAATCGATTATCCCCCGAGTAAAATAACGAAGAAAGACCGTATCAATATTTCCACGATAAAATCAATTACGTTCTTTTAATACCGCGAAAAGATTAAATTACGAATATTTTCGATGGAAAAGTAACGCCAGAACAATTCTTCAACCTTTGCGCGACCATGTATACCAGACGCGTCGCTAATTTTTTTCTGTATTCTTTGAATATTCACCGAGATTCGAGGCAGCCAGAGTAATTCATTACTCAGCAGCCGGCAAATGGAGAACCTTCATTTCGGGGATAATAGAATACGTATATAGATCGAAATATTAATCGGCCCGTACGCGCAAATACCTATTAGCAAACATCGCGGATATACCGTTTATTGAAGGCCGAACAAGCTCTCTCAGCGTTTACACATTGTTTAATCGTCGAAATATAATACGAGCGTATCCATAAAGCGAAAGGGCGAAGCTTCGTTCCATTGTCCCTGTTGAACACCTAAAAATCGAACCGTCCCATCGTGCATGAAAAACGAGCCCTAAACAAACGGTCTGGCTTTTGAAGTAAATGATCCGACACAACAGCGTGAAACGTTTTATCAGAAAAATCTTTGTAGTAGCAGTATTAAAATATTTTAATGTCGATGTAAAATATACCTTGTATTGTCTAAAAATGAGGTTTTTTAAATTTTAAACAATGCGTAGAACAGTCAATACAAATAAATTAGACTGTTTCTAGAATTTTAAGAAACATGTAGGACATTCTAATTTCGTTCAAAAGATAAAAACACGCGGAGCTGCAAATATTTGGAAATACACTGAAAAATGTCAGAAAATTAATAAATAGGACATTTTAGCTAAAAAGTGTGGAATGCTAAAGTTTTGAACATTTCTGCGATAGTTTGAGAAAACTCGTGCATTTTGCACTGACTCCCGATGAAGCACCGTGCACTTTTTTTCCTATTTTCCATTTATTATTCGTGAAACTTCCACTACAAGAATATAATTTTCAGTCAATCAGGCGATAAAACGAAAACTCCGTAAACGAGCCGAAAGAGCCATCTTAAAAATCTCAGCGATGCTACATTGACACAACAGTGTCGCAGCCAACGATGACTATTTGAAAGACGACCGAGTAAACGAATAATTTCCATCGAATTGGACCTATCCCGAAACTTTCTTCCCTCAAAGTCGCATTTTCCCTCGGTAACGACCAGAAAAGTGGTCGCGGCGCGTCGAAAGTTCGATGACCGGAAACGCGTTGGCTCGGATGGCGGGGCGCGGCGCGGCGCGCGGCCACCCAGCGTGAAAACGACGTTTCGATGATGAGAAACGTTCGCATTGGAACGTTCTCGGCAACAACAGTCGGCCGGGGACGCGATCGAATTATCATGTAAGAAACGACGCCGAGGCTTGGTTCCAGGCCTCGTGGCATCGTAACGGAAGTGAGCATCGGAGATCCGGAGGGAGAGACGTCGCGCGGTTCATTGACCGTCGGCCTGTTACGCTTTCCGACAACCTGACAAGTGTCATCGAACCGGTCATACACCGACTTTTTCGACGCAAAGGTGGACATTAATCTGAGAAAGGGGTAAGCACATCCGGCGATGGCGTGTTCGCGCTTTCCGCGTGGACCCTGTCGCACGTTTCTTTCAGCAGGCGCGTGCGTTCGCATGCCAGTAATTGCAAGTGTACATTTGCAGTTGCACATGTCAAATGCATTGCAGTTGGGCATTTGTTGGTTGCTTGCTCGCCCGACACCACCTGATGTTCCCCGAATTTTTCAACCCGAAAGGGTTTCTTTTTCGGCGCAGCCTTCTTATTTCGCCATGCTAATCTAAGGGCTGCTGCTACTCCTTGGAAGTCATTGGCCTTGCGGGACGAAACCGCGCATTCTTACGACTGTAAGGGGGTTTGGAATTCGATTTCTTTCTCGATTCGCTGATTTAGAGTTTCAGTATTTTTTGTTTTCTTTGTGTGTATTAGACGAGTCTTATTTTCTATCTTATAATTTTACGCCTTTGAGAAATGATGTCTACCTTTCAGAGAGGAAGATTTCTCGCGGAAAGATGTATCAGGGAGTTCCATTTTATCGAGAATTCATGATTTATATATCAGTTTCTTGCTATAATTGTAATTTCACTTGAAAGCCTTTATCGTTATATGAGCAATTTACTGTTCCATAAATATTGTTTAATTTGTTTCTTTGAAGGAATCGCTGAATTTTTCTGATATTCTAAAACTAGCGGTATTATCGTGGCATTTAAATATTGGATCAATTAGAAGCACGGTACGCGGACGTGTTTGAAAAATTCGATTGGCGGTGCTGAAAGGATTCCCGTAATAGATAAGCAACGAGCAACCCTCGAAGTGAACCGTTCGTTTATTACCTGCGATTATATCATTAAACCAATTAGAACGATGCAGAATGTTTGACATTTGGTTAAACGTTGGTTAATGACTGTCGAATCACGTCATGCATGAGAATAGAAAAGATCGTTCTGTTTGTCTCGAGTACAAAAGACTGATGACTATCTATGAAAAGACTTGATTGCCAAGCAAGTCGCTGGATTCTTAGTTACCGCATAATGAGAATTCCTTGCTGATTACTAATGCTTATGTTTAAGAATCGGTCATTATCGATGACAAATGTTACGTTTCGCAATGAATGGGATTATCGAGCGATTGTTCAATATTAGCAATCATCTACGCCAACAGTGTTCATCGTTAACTCGACGAAACAGAAAAATGACCTCATTGACAGTTTTAATAATTTTCAAGTGTTTCGTTGAAAGTGTCGTTTATATCTAAAGGTAAATTATAGTCGTTCGCTCTAGTATTTTCATTTGACAGACCTTTTCAATCCATATTGTCAAAGATAAAATTCTATGCTAATTCAGTGCAAGCATAAAATAAAATAAGAAGTGTAACAAATCTATCGAGAACTGTTTTTCTGTAACTGTACATTTCAACGGCAATTTTTCACGCAGTTTCCACGTGTCACTAAAACTTCGAAACCTTTTAAATTACTCAAACAATGGAAACCTTCGTTAACCTATCGTGAAATAAATTAAAAGAAACAGAAATATGTAATTTCAATTACTACAATATTTCTCTGTTACAAGCATTGAAGAAATTTAGCGGATTTTGCAGCCACTTTGCCGCAATCTGGTTAGGCGAGCCAGATTCAATTCGATCAAAAGTGTAACACGCAGATGCAGCGATATCGCGGATGCACAATAACGCATGCATCGGCGGCAAATAAGAACGAGACGCGTTGCAAGCTCGTCAAGATCGGCCCGCGCGATAATTCGTTAATCATCGAAGCACCCTTATTAATGACGCTCGGTGTTCCCGTTTCTTAATCGCCTCACGGTACGTAATCGTATTTGAAACAATATCGCTGCTGTCGCTGTCATAGGGCGGGTAATTAATTCTCCGCGTTGACTTTGAGCATCGTGTCGTGAAAGAACTTTCGTTGAAGGAGAATGACGAGAATCATAAATCGTCCGTGGACGATGTTCATCGTTTCTTTTTTTCTTTATTTTTTCTCTTGTAGTCAGTCAACCTCGCGGTTAAGGTTGCTCTTTTTTCAATCAACTTGTTGCGAGGGATTCGAGGTGTTTTAAGAATTCGGTTTCACCGCGGAACTGAGATTCGAAGCGATTGAAGTGTTCCCAGACGACAGATTTAAAGAGAAGCGTAATATTTCTTGAGGAAAGTGTTTTTATTACAGTACGGTCGAAGTTGAAGAACGCAAAATTTGTACAACTTTTAGTAAAAATAAGCATCTGTTATTTTTCAAAGTAGGAATTATTGTAATTGATGCTTATAATTAAGCATCGATGCCCTCCTTAAAAACAAAAATGGAAATTGAAGTAATGTGGTTGAGATAAAATAACTGAAGCTTCGTAAATTCTGTTCGAAAAATTAGTTTAAATATACTAGTTTTTATGTCAAATCCGAAATTTCTGCGCTTCAAAATGGTCAGTCTACAGCACCACAGTGATCAGCGTCTAAAAATTAAACTCTTCAATATATGGACACACATAAATAAAAAAAAATACATAATTTAAAACTCGTAATGATCCCACATTGCAGGACGGGCCTGATGAAAGACTCTATTGATAGAAATTCGCGTAGGCGAGTCGTCTTTCTCGTTCGTGCCATTTTCAATTGTACCAATTTCACAGACATTACTACTTCAGCCTTACTGTCCGTATCGTTCAAATACAATAATCACACTACACGAGAAACTGAAAACATGGCTAAAAAAATGGCACTAAAAATGTCGCAGAATCACCGTGAAAAAGATTCACCGGTACGAAGCCTGGAATCACGTTTGTTACGGTAGAATGATGATTTAATGGGACACTCTTGGTGAAAAAATTGAACGGGGAAAGTATCGATTCTGAACGTTTGACAATGTACAAGCATCGAGCGGAGTCATTCGTATTCTTGGACGTTTGGAGCTGCTCGGTTTCTCGATGATTCATGCAGTTGTCGGTCGCCTTAAAGATGTGCTAAACGAGTGTACCGATGGTCGTGCGAAATAATTTATGCGCGGCATGAAGTAACGTTTATTAATAAGCGTACTTGACGGGCACCGGAGAAATTTTTAATTATCGGAACGACAGCGACGAACCATTTATGTCGACGGACGAGCCGACGCAACGTTCGTCACGTTTTTTCAATACTCCGATGCAGCAGCGTAACGTCGAACAGGTATAATAAGCGGGTGGGCTGAAGGAGGAATAAAATGTCCACGAAAATGACGGCCATTACTAGGATACGCGAAATAGCTACATAATTGTAGTGATTTCGACGTGACTCTGTCCGTTATATTAAGGGATGAAGAAGGCGCGTCGAGATGATGTTTGTTTTAAACGAATTTATGAAAGTTACAAATTCATCGCAATTATTCGGAGAAATATCATAAATTCTTTAGTCGTCTTAAGCACTTAAACACATAAGAATAAACGGTATTCTTCGACGACTCTGAGAATGTTTATAATTATTTCAGAATTTCTCAAAAGTGTCATTTTTGTTGAACAATATTTTATACGTTTATATTTTTCTCTGTATGATCTATAAACGATCAAAGGTGCTCCGAAAAATCGCGAAATTTTTCCTAAACTGAGAATACTCCCAAAATTTTCTACTAAAGGTAAATGAAACAATTAGAATAATTTTTCAAAAAAACATTTTCTCTTTCTAGTCGTCCGTAGCAGTGTTTATACGAGAACCGTAACAGGACCATTCCGACTAATTCGATAATACAAAGGCACGACGACCTCTTCGAAGCTATTCACCTTGTCAGATTTTAAATGGGCCAAGTTTTATCGCTCGCATAAATTAATCAATCCACCGTGACAGGGAGCGAGGAGTATTTGATAGCTGTTAAGTGGCGTTCTATCTTAGAATCTACTGCTCGAACAACTTTTACAGTTTCTCCACTATCGAATTACCCGAATCGTCCGTGTGTCTGTTCACAGCAGTGTCTCGGTTCGAGACAAGAGTCTAACATCTGTGCCGATAGCTTTGATTTCTCTCGGCGGAACGAAA
Source organism: Habropoda laboriosa (assembly GCF_001263275.1). Lineage (NCBI taxonomy): Eukaryota > Metazoa > Arthropoda > Insecta > Hymenoptera > Apidae > Habropoda > Habropoda laboriosa. The sequence goes on along the minus strand of NW_017100265.1, from coordinate 2,223,983 downwards.
TCGGCGTCGAGAAGGGGGTGGAGGGAGGAGCAGCAGTCACAGGCGGTTTTTAAGCGACGCGTACTACACGCGTGCGCGCCATGTCAGCCGGGCGGTTCTCTCTTTTTCCCTCCTTTGGCCGATTAAAATTGAAAACTACGCCGAGCAAACGCTGCGACACCTGCACAAATCTACATACTGGATCGACGGGTGTGTATCTAACCCGTCCTCGTCGCGGGCAGATATACGCGCGAGGCGTTGCCTCTCGACGCGCGTGCACACGTGGACGCGCGCCGCCACTTTCAAATCGGCCGACCTTGCCGTTCGATCGCTGGGTTTCTCGAACGATCTCGCGTGGAATCGTGAACGAGTTCCGAGCGAGGATCGACTGACGAAGGATCGTGAGACGCGGGTATTAGCGATGATGAGTTACCGATACGGTAAAAATTCGAAATGTGTTGCTTAAGAGGAAGATAAATGGGGGAGGTTCTGTTGAGGATGTAGTATTACGAGCTACTTTAATAGCGAAGGCTCTGAACGCTGAGGAATTGTTACCTGTTCAGGTGAAATTGAGATATTTTATGATTTCGTTTTGTTCTTTGTTGTATAGATCTTTTTGGAAGCCGTTGAATTGCATTTTCTTAGAGTTAAATGGCTAAACAGGGGTGCAAGAATTGTATCAGAGTTAGAAATATTTGTATTACCGATTTGAAACCTGGAAAATTATTATTTTCATTGATGAAGCTGGTAAATGTAAGATTTTAAAACATTTTTAAGCATATTAATTATAATTAATATCTTAGATATTA
>NW_017100265.1:2191344-2222331 GCF_001263275.1 Habropoda laboriosa | reverse complement strand
ATTTTAAAATACATAGATAAAATTTATCAAAATTTTAAAATATATTACTAAAATTTACCGACACAACGCATTATTAAAAATTTGCGTTTGAAGACATACTCCTCTGTGAAGACGATGAATAATTTATTTAAAAAAAAAATAAGCAAGAAGATAATTCTGACTGTTTGACATACACAGCTGTCAGTCAGGTTCGGGAGGCAGTCAATTGATTGCGCGCGGATCGACGGGGTGCAATTAAAAAGACTACAACTAGAAACGGATTCTTCGCGGTGTATGATGGATTGTGTGAACGGGAATTGCGGCCGTGTCATGTGAATGTTTGCAAATACCGGGAAATCCGGATTGGACGGTTTTGCGAAACAGACTGCGGGAGGGGGAATTGACGGAACGATGGGACAACGAATTGTGAAAATGCTGGCTGCTTGATTTATGGGACGGCCTCGTTCACCGGAGAGATTGTATTCTTCGAGCATTAAATATGTACCATTGAGTTAGTTGAGTTCGTTGTATGTTACTCTAGCGAGAGATTTCGTGTACCGTGACACGCGTTTCATTGCAGAACTCGTAAGAATTTGAATGGCGGCAGTGACAAATACTTCATTACCGTTGCTCACACTTTTCCGTGTTAAATTATTCGAATAGCATATTTTAATCATAGAAACCTTCCTTCAATTTTCCTCTATTTTTTAAATTTCATTATTTCTCGAGCTGATTAAGAAAGCATAAATTAATGCAATTTTTGTATTATAGTTAAAGTAAATACAACACTGTTTTTCACTTTCTTCAGCGTAAATTAATACAAATTGTTGAAAAAGAGGATCTAAGACTTTAGGGGTTTATAATTCCCGTCGAAAAGAGTAAAAAATTCTGAATTAATGTAGGTTTTAATATCAATCCTTTCCGCGTAAAATCTCCATTTTTATTTGCGAACGTTCGCTATCATTGCCTGAATAACGATGCAACTTAGACGTAAACAACCATAAGAGAGACGTATTAAAAAGAAAAAGCGGGGGGAAAGAGGCACATCCATATTAATGGAACAAATATGCTTAAGCGCGACGTGACGCGACGGTTTCGCAAGCGTCCGGTCGTTTTTGTTTGAACGGAGTCCAGAGCCCGCGGACTATTCATTATTTCCGTTTGTTATGCCCGAAAAACGTGGCGAAAGGTTAAAATCATTTTAATTTCGTCCGCGGGCGATTCCGTTCGTCGCGAATAAATGCGTAATTAGCCATCGATCGGCGTTCAGAGACAGAAAGAGAGAGAGAGAGAGAGGGAGGGAGAATCAGGGGGAAAAAAAGGAAAGAAAAAACGCCGACAGTCGGCGTGCTGGCCGCCGCGGTTTTCTGTCGAATAATATCCAAAAACGCGTCCCGTGCGTGTGTGCGCACCGCTTTCCCAATTAATGCCGACCACCAAAGCGCTTCGAGCTGCGCCAATTAACTGCAGTCGCATACGGGAGGCGGCACACACGTCCCCCCTTCCCATTAATTGCAAGAAAACGCATAATTTTCCAATTAATCGCCACGCTGGAGGGGCTCAATGGCCGGCCAGCTTTTTCCTCTCGTCTGATTGCTTTGGAAATGGAACAATTGCTGGCCGAATCGCGTTTTTCGATTACGAGCTATGACCCGGGCTTTTCATAGTTTTAGTCTGAAATGAATTGATCGTTTGAAGCTATTGAAACGTGTGGATAAGCCTTGTTTGGATTGTATACGCTTGCGAGAATGTTGGCGACGAATTAACTGTAGTAGTTTAGAGGCATAGTGTCTTCCGGAAATTAGGTGAGCTTGGAATATTAACGTGGAATGAAAATGAAATAACTGGTCTGTTAATTATTATTGGATTGTTAATAGAGATACTTTGTTCTTTGTATGGACGATAGATTTCTATTTCGATATTCTTCGTTGGAATTGATTCTAAGAAACTCACGATCGGTAAGTAAAATTAAAAAAATCTATGGGGTACATACATTTGACACAAAAGATTGCTCGCAATCAAACTTGCCCTAAATAATGAGACAATTCTGGAGGAAAGAGAAAGAAGAATACTAAAATTTATTAGGTGTCATCTTTAAGGTTGGCATCACTAAAGCACAAAATTCAAATTTAACCCGTTTTCATCGGGGTACGTAAAAGTTAACGTGTTAAGGGTAAAACGTACCCGAAAGCGGCGGTACAGCGGAGAGAGAAGCGGACGGCGCGAATAGTGGGGATGGCGCTCACGATCGGTCGAGCGGCCTTGAGCAGCGGGCAGATTCTGCACGCGCAATACTTACGAAACGAGCGGATGAAAAGGAAAGAAAAACGTGGGGGCCTGGGCCGGCGCTGCATCGATTTAACCGAGTCGATTACGATTCAGCGGCACGTTCTGCCGCGCGAGGAGGTCCTCCCACGCGTTTCGTTGAACCCGAATCCGATTCGCATTCGGCCGCGGGCGCATCTGACGTTTCTCGATTGCGCGATCGTGGGTGCAGGTGCAGGCGAGCGAGCGTAGTGGCACGCACCGGCAGAAAGAAGATCGTGAACGGTCGAAAGCGAGCGGAACGAGGTCTCTCCCCCGCCGATCCACCGATCCATGAAGCCCTAGGACGCGAGAAGCGTTGTAAATCTCCGTCATGCCCCATAAATCCCACCCCCGATATTGCTGTCCTCGGTTACGTGCGCCTGCACATACGCGCGCGGATCCTTTTCCGCTGTTACCACCGTGCGCGGCTGGAATCCCGCGCCGTGGAAAGGCGGAGGAGGAGGAGGAGGAAGAAAAGACCGGAGAGGAAACGTCGAGGCGCGCAGGAACAGAACGAGGCGGGAGACAGATAAGCAGCCTTTCGATTCGAGCTGATCGACACGCTCCATAAATCCACTGTTCTAGGGATGAGAAGTGTACGGTTGTTGTCAGTGGTGGTACTATAGGTTATTAGCAAAGTCGAGTGTTTTCTTTTTTATGGGCTTGGGCTTCGAGACGAAATTTCTGGATTATTTTGCGTCGATGAGGAATTGTTTGTTCGTTTTGCATGCGGCAGGAATTTTTTAAATAAGGTCGTTTTTTGTGGGAGTGAAGGTAATGGACAGTTTTGGGAGACTAATTTCAGGTGTTTTATTAACACGTTCGTTACTAGCGTCACATGTGTGTGATGCACGAATTTCCATGATAGAACGGTATTATCTATATGTAATACATTATAAAAAATGCACAGTTTGAGTATTTAATAAGTATTAGATGTGTAAAACTGAAGAAAATATAGATGTTGTATGAGATGGGCGATGTTTCAACAGAACCGTGGTAGCGAACGTGTTAACGTGTAAACGTTGCGTATGGTAAAACTGAATTTGGATTGCAATTCAAAGTTTCTAAGAAGCTATAAGTTATTATGGGAAATGAATCTTTTCACACGGGCATTGTATCAAATTAATCATGCTGATGCTTTCATCCCTTTCTTTTATTTAATTTAATTTTGACATCTCGTTTCTTTCGTTTTAATTAATTGCTCTACACAGCATTCCCCTTTATTTATTCTTAAAAGAGCAAACCCTACCAATTGATGATACAAAAGACTATAAAATTGATTACACGGTGATATCATTGATGTAGGCCAAAGTTCGATCGAAAGATAATTCTAAATTATAGAACTTATTGAATTCTTCGCTCTTAAAATAATACAATGCAAAATACCATCGAGCAATCAGCGTTGCAATCGGCGTAAAAACCTCAACGTGTTACGAAGACTGCGATAGAAGTCGCAAAAGAGAAACAAACAACGAGAGATGAAGTTTTGTAAAAGTTGCGAACAGAAATGTTCTTAGAGAGAAGTTGCGAGGCGAGTTAGATATCCGGGCCAGCGAAAGACCGTTCCTTCCTGCGGTTTAACGCGTCCGTCCGCTCGTGAATCCTTGGAACTCCCGCGGGAATACTGGAGATCCGGCTTTTGAGCGGTTTGGGCGGACCATGTGCAGGAAAGTAATTATCTCGTGATTATTCGAGCGGACGTCGCCGCATTCCGGCGTGGTTAGCGGGCATCGGCAGTTCATTTATCACGACGTGGATTTTAACGAGAAGAAAGACCACGATCCTGCTGCACCAGTGCCGAAGAAACACTGTTGTACGTATCAAACGAAGTTGATACAAGGTATTGTATACCTGACCAAAAGAGGATATTTAAAAAAGGCCAATTTTGGCATACGGCTGGAAGGAAGAAAAAATGTAATTGTAATTTTTCCCGGAAATGATGGGAAAGTTATGAAAAATGCGGTTCAAGGTAAGAGTATGACCATACTTATAACTTATATTCCGTCTCGTTTTCTTCGGACGATGGTCTGTTCGTAAATTAATCACTCAGAAACTCATATTGAATATTATTTACAAAGATTGTTGTACATTAGTGTTTAATAAAAACCAAAAATAATTAATGACAAATTAATCGAAACATGGAATTCTTTGATGACACAATGCTTATATCCTAAGCAATCAGAAACCAATAATTATTTATTCTAGAAGTGATAAAAGTCATAATAAACTATCGTAAATATAATAAAATAATCGTGATGACAGGGATACAATAAAAAAGTAAGACTCTAACAGAATTTGCATTTCTTAATCGGTGACTTTTTTCCGAACTTTTTTTACTCGCACGAGTAAAGCATCGTTTGCAAAGCAACTGTTTATTCGAGTCGTAACTCTCAGAGAGTTGAGCGATGCTCTAAGTCAGTCACTCACAGACGCAGCGTTTTACTCTCAAAAGGACGGTGTAACGGTTTGAATTTAAAAGGGGCGCGTCTTTTTACTTTGCAAAGCAACTGTTTATTCGAGTCGTAACTCTCAGAGAGTTGAGCGATGCTCTAAGTCAGTCGCTCACAGACGCAGCGTTTTACTCTCAAAAGGACGGTGTAACGGTTTGAATTTAAAAGGGGCGCGTCTTTTTACCGTGATCGGCGTGCGTCCGCCGAGCGGCGTTGGAAGCGGCTATCGCGCATGCGTCGAACGAAAAAAAGTATGGCGTATTGTATTGTATTAAAAACCACGTGCGTGGCGTTTGTTCTCGGTTTTACCAATAAAAGTAATATAAAATCAGAAAATTCTTCTCCCGCTAACTCTTTTCTGTGCGCGAACAGACAGCTAGCTTATGTTTCTTATGTTTGGCACGCAAGAAATATCACGAATTCTAAGAAGTTAAGCAGTCACGAACGTCGCTTATACTGCGCGATTAGTATTGTAGGGAATACAGTGCTCGCTCGAACAACACGTTTTCGATTATACACATTTATCATATATTCATAATTTTCTCTGTTACGATATTCTCTCTCCGTTACGGATTCCACAACACCGAGTTTTCTTCAACGAAGAGTGATTAAATTCATAATTTCATTTCTCCACCAGTTTCTTTTCCTGACATTTTTTACTCGCACGAGAGTTCTCTCAAGAATACGAAACTACTTCGTGTTCGGAAAGCAACTGTTCCACAGTAGTTATAATTTCATTTCTCCACCAGTTTCTTTTCCTGACATTTTTTACTCGCACGAGAGTTCTCTCAACAATACGAAACTACTTCGTGTTCGGAAAGCAACTGTTCCACAGTAGTATCATTACGTATCCCTTCCAGAGCAAGTCTCGACACGTTTACTCTCAGACAGTTCAACTATGCTCTCGGACAGTCAAGCTCAGGGGCAGTGTCCACCCGCGAGAGATACTCTCGAGAGCAACTCGCGATAGTTTTACTTTCAAAATCACACGTAGCTTCGTGTTTAGTTCGATATAATACAGACAACGACTCTGGCTCGAATTTCTTATGTTTTGCTCGAGTTTCTTATGTTTCACTAGCAAAAAACATCGCGAGCCTCGCGCAATGTTTTGGTCCGTGAGGTTGACTAGGCCCAAGTACATACTTGAGGGTCACTCACACGCCTAGGATTTTTCCCAGAACTGCTTGCGTGTAGCAGGGAGCAGAAATCGACACGTACACAGTTAGTGCTTACGGGTCTACCGAACGAGTACGTCGACGAACGACGTTTGTACCGTGCTATCCTAGTCTTGTAGAAAATTCAGTGCTCCCTCGAATAAAACGGTTTCGATTGTGCGTGGATTTCGAATCAATTTACGTACTTAGCATATTCGTTCGTGTGAATTAAGTGCCGCTGCATACAAGAAGCTAGTGCACCGAATTCAAGTACACAACGAACAGTTCAGCTTGGGAGAAAAATCAAACGAGAAGCGTGTCTCTGCGAGCTACACAGCTACAGTTTCACGGTATGTGTATGCATGCGTACACAATCGAATGATTGAGTTAATTGAAAATAGAGGAGAGCCTACGTATAGCTAATTAGATTAATTACTGCAACAATTTCGTTTTACCGTATCCTAAGTTTATTTTTCTTGTAATAAGATGTGTTACAGCTATGAAACAACAAATTAGTTTTTTCACTGTTCTCTACCCGAGACATATACATGTTCTATCCTTTTCTGGAAAAACACTGTCTCTTAGTAAAGAACCAAGTCTTTACACACGACCTACTTCGTTTGTTATTATTCTAACGACAATATACGACAATTGACACCGTATTAAAAGTTTATTATCTAGGTTCATATGGCGTTTATTGGGTCTTTTTTTTGACCCAAAGACCTTAAAGTCGAAGAAAAGAGCGCACTAGGGTTAAACGTAAGAAATGCAAAGCGTAGAAATTGCAATTACTCGTTCGATATATGAAAGTAGAGAGTAATAAAATTGACGTGAAAGATATTACTTAGAAAGCATTCTCCTGATTGATGTGCGAAAACTGTCTTGGAACAAAGATCGCGTTATTGATATTAAGAATATCAGTGATATCTAACATGGAGGTTGATTCGTCTTTGCTAAAGGCGCTTCACGACTACAAGAAGAATATAATTGTGGGAGAAAGGTCCACTAGAAGATAAAGATCTTTCGCCGTAGATCGCGGAACGAACCGTCCCCTTTGATATCTACGTTTAATGATCATCGACCACACAGAAAGACAGATTACAGCGGAAACAAACGAGTGGCCGGAGGCATCGATCGAATCTCTGATTCTCTCCTGAAACGGTTCTGGGCTAGCTTCGAAAAATCGCCTGACAAATATTCAATTGGACGAAAAAAGACAGAAAAAATAACAAATGCACACATTCGACCATTTACAGTCACATTTTTTTCTTTTCCACTTACATTTCAGCGAGTTTACACGGAAGCTTCTTTTCCAACTGCGTCGAGGGTGGAGTGGATTCGGACGATAATCTTTAATTAGAGCATTTCTCCGGAACGATCGAAATTATCGAAAATTTCGACACACGTAATACCCAGCATGACCGAGGGATTCGTTTTAAAACCGCGGGTTCGCTAATTAAGTAATTTAGCGAAATCATTTCGTGCCGTTGTATAAATTTTCATAATGATACCGGCTCGTCCGCGACGCGTCCGAATAAATACAGTGACCGAAACAATTTACGTCCCGCGAAAACGCCATTACAGAAATTTGTTTGTGCACCGTCGAGGATGTTTAATTGAATTTATTAAAACACCGGTCGGCGAACTGGAATAAAAAAATATATACACACACACACGTATTCGCCCGTTCGAAGGTTTCGCACGATCGCGTCCACCGTATAACCAGTTTCATTTGAAAAATTTCAGAATTTCGATTTTAATAATCCCCGCGCGAGCATATTTCGCCGTTTTAATCGCGATCCTCGTCCCCTAGCTCCTCTCCTTTTTTTCCTCCGCATTTTCCAACGCCGAATGACATCACAAAATTCGCTCTTAATTAAACAATTAATTCCCTGAATTAAAAAGTAATTTAACGATCAAATCTGACGACGTTATTTTCCTGCATACCTACTTGTCTCATCTTAATTGGAAACATTTCAGCGCCAAGAAGAGAGTATAATACCTTAATTTTTCGTTCAATTCTCCTTCTTTCTTTCCAAAATTTTTGCAAATTTTCTGCAGTATTCTTCTCCGCTCTCGTGCGGTCGCGTTGTATCTCACAATTGTCAGCGAGAATTTGGAATTCCACGGTGGCCGTTATGTGTCGAATCTCTGGCCGCGGGAAGCAGCGGGGGCGTGAACGACGATAGGTTTTATCGAGCGACGAACTGCATTATCGTGAGAGCAACGGAAAAAAAAGAAACGAAAAAATGAAGCGAGACGGAAAAGTGGGAGAGAGACAGAGCGAGAAAGAAGGAGGAGAAGGTTGTGTGGCGTGGTGTGTTGACGAAATGGACGAGCGTACGCGACAGATAGTATCCTCTCTCCCGGAAATACGACGCGTCGGATGACGAAACGTTTAGCCGCGTCGCGTCGGCGCGAAACCCGCGGAGTCGACGAACCGTTTGCAGAGCGAAAACAACAGCAGCCGGCAAAACATTTGCACAGTCTAAACCGCGGAGTCAATTAAATGCAGCCAGAGTCGAAAACAACGGAACGGAGAAAGCCGTAATGTTTCCCCGTCTTTCTCCACGGTACGCCGTTTAGTCTTCGACGATGAATCGTTGATGAGCTGTGCGTTTCCGCCATTCTTTCACTTTCCTCCCTTTTCTTTTTTTGCTAGACTTCGAAAAGGAAACGTGCAGAACGGTTGGAAAGCGAAGAAATTAATTAATTCGGCAGATTTTTTAGTAATATTAAATTTTGCTAACTTTGCTCATTTTTGTTTACTTGTTTGAATTAACGAAACGAATGTGTAATTTTTCATCGAATTTTTCATATTGCGAAAGGATAAATTCAGCATCTTATGTTAGAAAAGTCCAAAAAGCGAAGGCTTGAGTGGGCCATGTGCAGTCTTCTGCTGCGTTTCCCCCTCCTAGGGATAGTTTTGCCTCAAGGCTAAGAAAGGCCATAATGTCAAGGGGGTCCTCTTGACTAGGTTTTTCAGGAAAGGGAGAATTGTATCAGCACTCGTACAGTATAGTTCGAAATACAAGCATTCACTCTGTTTAACCGCCCACGTTTATATCTTATTCAACCGCTCACCACCGTTATCCTGACTGATTTTCTCTTACACTTATAATGACGTGAGGTTTTAAAAAATATTCGAGAATGTTGGATTATTTCTAACAACAAAATGTCTCCGCGTTATATTAAACAAAGCCACTAAGACTTCCACCAGATGTGTCTGGTGCCCGTCGCCGAGTCACGCACTGCGCAATGCGATACCATAAAGTAAACAGTTCCTAGGTATAAGGGGGACCCCAACTTTCTTTTTGGGTGCCCAGAAACAGTTCTTTAGAAGATTCCATAGCGTAAAGACGTTTCCTCTGAGTCCGTGAATAAATAGCATGTTACAAAGTTAAGAGACTATTTCTTTTCATAACCCATTTCCAATAGAGAATTTGCAAATCTCTCGATTCTATTGTAAACAAGTAGATTTTCGAGAATGTTACGTGTAACACGTGTTAAAAGTGGATTCTTCGAATCTGCTTCAGGGAAATACCCATTTTGCAAGATTATTTTCGAAGCTTCACCTCGTAGACGTTTAAAAGATATGCTTTCATGCATCGTCGGTGTGAATATTCATTTTTCACGTCATTTCAGACTTATGTCATGGCACGCATAATTTCTTCTTCATACATAGCGTTGCTGTGTTTACGTATATTTACATTTAATTAAACGGGAAGTAGAAAATATTAAAAGCTGTTTAACCCTTTTACGCTCTCTAGATTTTCCTTACTTTAACACCTTGTTTTATTTTTTTATTTTGGTCAACGAGCATAACGACGTGTGCATTGATGGTTCTGTGCGAGAGTGTGCCGTAATCAAAGGGTTAAATGCAATTTCAAAAATTAAAAAAAATATATTACTGTCGTATACCTCTCTCCTATCTTTCATTAGTTTTTAGTCATCCTGCCTCCTTTCCTTAACTGTAAACAAATCCGCATCATCGTAACGTTAGTCACCCCGAAACCTAGACCTCCACATCATCCTTTACTCATCGCTGAACCTAGACCTCACCGCCTCTCCCTACATTGACCTCTGAGACCAACCCCTATTCTCGTACTTACCGAACCTATATCTAGAAACCTTTTCCGTCGAAACAGCAGATTTTTGTCTAGTGGTCTTCACGCACCGAACTGTCTAATAAAGTCGAATAGTACTACGCGCAGAATAGCTCCCTTATTTTGCCCCAATTTCCGTCAGGCTCTCCTACCGCGTACCTATTGAATATAATAAACCAATGCAAGGAATCGCGAGCCGCGGAATACAACATTACAAACAGTTCTCCTACAATGTTTTGCTCTAATTCTTCGTTCTCCGTTACGATCGCGATAATAGACATTTTATGCAAATGCTAATCGACACAAAACAGCGTATACAGCGTAAGTTGACGATCGAGAGAAACAATATGACGAGTAGAAAAAAATATGTCGTACATTTCTACGCTCTTTTACCCATCAATAGTCACTTTCTTCCCGATTGTACAGTGATTTTCTGAACACGGTGTACACAGTACAGATCGACTGTGATGTGACACCTATCGACCTGTGTGTATGACACACGTCACGTAGTATTGTATACGCGCGTACGTTCTTTTTTTCCGTTTCGTTTCGTTCTTCTGTCTGTTTCTCTCTCTCTCTCTTTCTCCCTCTATTTTTTTCACGTGAACGCGACAGGTAGTTGAATTTTATAGACGATTTTATCGCGGCGATCTGCGGAGAGTTAAACGAAACGTGGCGAGTTATTTTCGCGGTATTTCGCCGGGATGGAGCAGTCGTCTGTTTTATGGTGAATCGATATATAACCATATTGGACGATTATACAAGTTTATTGAGACGAAGAGGGATCGTCGGGTTATAAATTCTGGCCGGCTTCGTGGGCGCGATCGATTATTCAGAGATGACCCGGCTGCATCTGCCCTTTCGCGGCTCGCACCACCGAAATACAACCGTGGCAATCAGGATTAAAATTAGCTAAAATTACTTATTCGGACACGACGAATCGGTTTCTATTGATTTCTGAAAGTTGCTCTGTTTGTCATTTCTCGAGTTTCTTAAGTTTCTTTTCTAATTTCCTAAGATTCTTTTTTAATTTACCATTACAAGTCCTTCGTTCTCTTTTAACTATTCCCCTTTTACGCGAATCCGTGAGAAATTCGCGCAAGTGTACAGTACTATGTTGTATAGTTAGATAAAATCATTGAAAAGGTGATTTTACACGGTGCAATTTTTACCAAGTGATATTAATTTTCTTTTCTTCTGAGAAATTCAGTTTTCACAGATTCGCCATTTTGCTATTTGCAAATTGACGAAAAAATGTTGATCCCTTGCCGAATAAACATTAATGCCCGCAATCTTTCCCCAAGTGCAAAGAAATTCGACGGTTATTTTTGAAGTATCAAAAGATACACCACAGACGATCAGGAGGAAGCTCTAAAAGATCCGACGAAACGAATATCTAAATCTAGATACACTAATATGTTACTCAAACTGGACAAATAAACCTTTTTATACCTTGTCGAAAATCTAAGAATATATACGTGCACACGTTACGTAAAAAATTCCATTCACCTTGCGTTTCACCTACTCAAATCATGCTCTCATCTTAAGAGAAACTCTGTGTCTCAAAAACAAACCAGCAGCGGTAAGATCGTTTCTGAAGTTCCACGATCGACGATCGATGGATCCACGTCGCAGAAGTCACGAGTTGCAGTTTAGAATCCCATTTCACGCTGCATGGACTACGGTCATTCTGCTAATTAATGTTTACGATGTCTATTAGCGCGACGCGACCACAGTCGCTTTGACTTCCCGCGAGGGCAGACGCAACTTTCTGCGCGATCTCTCGCGCTTCGAGCAAGATATTGTACGTAGAAGAGGAGTAGCAAGTTTGGAAAGACTTAGAGGTAGCACAATTTCGAACTGCAACTTCGAGATATTAATTCACTTTGAAATGGGTTTGCGAGAGAGGAATCAGTGTTGTTCGTACGATCCTGAGTGAAATTTCAGGTTGTGCTTTTTCGAAGACGTAGAGAGCAATTATTCTAACCTATTTCTTTGTCTTCTTTTCATATTTCCTGGGGTGTGTAAATATTCCTTCGAAAATGATTTTTCAAAGGCTGAAAAATAGACAAAGTTAGGAGTTCCTGGGTAGCAGAGAGAAAGATTGTTCCTGTAACTCGTCTGAATGGAAAATGAGGCTTGAAGAAAGATATTTTTCGAATCGTTTTTTCGGAGAAAAATTTGTTTATAAACTGTAAGATCATACAATTGTTGAAACAATTTCGAACGTAGGCAGTTATGTCACTGTAATTGTATCATTACGTCGATCACTCCTTTATTTGAAACAATTTTTACGATCTGTATTACTTACACAGAGGTTGAAAACTAATAAAATTGCGATCACAATGCGAGGTTTATTTACGATCTCGTTGAGATTAATTTCACCCTAGAGCGGTGATCGGGTCTTTTTTGATCCGCCGCCGTTTTATACTTTTAGTAATTTTTGCTGTTATCAAGTTTACGTTCCTTAACATTATTTTAAACGTTTATTGTCTAGGTTCATATGTCGCGTTGGAAACAAAAATTGTTTCACATAAGGTCTTGTGCTGTAAAGTGTACAGTCAAAACGAGGAATGCAGTAGGGTTAAGTACAGCAATCAATCAAAAAGGTGTCAACTTTTTCAATAGATACGAAACTACCATCTGTCACAATTACGCAAACAATTACCATTTCAAGTCACTATGAACAACGATCTCCAGTTTTCCTCGTCGAATAAATCATCGTACTTAAAGATTCTATTCTACGAAGCAACGAAAAATCCTACGCCAAAGAATCTCTTTCTGCTTGCGCAAAGAAGAGAAAAATTCAGGATAAAAGAATTGACAACTTCATTACTAAAGAAACGTCGATTCAGCTGAACTTATCATTCCTCGGTATATATTACACGAGCTCTTCCACATAACCCTCGGTGGTCCAACACAACGTATCACCACTTATGGCGGTTTCGCGAGACCGTCGCCATGCGAAGAGCCGGAAAAAAAGAGAGAAAAAAAAAACGAAACAAGAGAAATAAAAAAGGGAGAAGGAAGAAAGCGAAAGTCACGGTGTGTCCAGCGATATCTCGAACGGCGGAACGCGATGATAGTTATGAATCGACGCACAATGCGAGCGGGTTATCGGGTACGCGAAATTATCGCTTCGGGGACGCGAACAAATTGGCAGGGCGATATTTATAAATTACATTTCGCGCTGGCCCGGCCTTTTGTGTTTTCAGACGGCCGCGCTGCTCGACGATTTTGTTATTTATTAACGACGATGGCGCCGTAAATCGTCGAGTTTATCGCGTTCCCATAAATTTCACCCCTTATTACGATCGATCGGACACTTTTAAGTACGCGCGGAATGCGAACGGGTTTAACATAGGTGGTCGGTTATTTCATTTGCTCCAACCTTTTTTTTCATTTTCAGCTGCCTCTTGTTTGCTTCTTCGTCCAACGAACCGTCGCGACGTTAAAATGGCGCCTCGTCGGACAAACTTTCGCTGCTGTACGAATTCGTTTCTTATTGTACTTCGATTTTCTGGTAATTTATGCTTGGGTATTCGTGGATTAATTATGAGGAGTTTGGAAAAGTGGGTTTTGGCGAGTTTCGAGTTGAAGAGAAGTTTGTTATTTACTTGATAATTCTGTTTAATTGAATTTTGGATTCTGGAGACGTTGGTGACAATTGTTTGCAAATTTTCGATGATCGAATAGAACACTACTTATTTTTATCAGATTTCTGTTTTTCTAAAGAATTTAGGAGTTCGTGACTTTTCTGATACGAAAACAACCTCATGTAAAATTTCATACTTTGAATAGAACTGTAAAAAGAATTTAAAAAGAGACAAGAACTACCACTTATTTCTGCTCGGTGACTAAAAAAACAAGGTTTGTTCATATTTTTTAGAAATTCTGGTGTGCAGAAAGTTACATACGCTCGAGTATAGTTAAATTTCCTCTAAAGTGGAAGGAAAGTCCTGAAATTTCATGGCGACACTTACGCGAAACACCCATCGTTGCACGTAACTAAACAGCAACAGAAAGCGAGTCTCCTTTGTTGCTAAACTTCTCCAAGATAAATTTTGCATAAATATGCACATTCTTGCGTGCCACTATGATCCTCGTGTTCGTTCAATCTCGTCAATGGTAATAGTCCCGTCACATCGACGGGGTGTATTTCGCGCACCTTCTGTGCAGGCATCCTCAATTTCTGGACACCTTGCGCACGCGAACTTGCGCCACATGTCTAACGTAGTTCAGTGACCAAAGTTGCTGCGGCACGCCGTTGCGTACCGGCATCATGAAGCATAACGCAGTGCAATTTTCGTCGAATGTACAATCGCGCCAGGTGCACACATTCGCAGAAAACATTCTCGAACGTGGCGATCGCGGAATGAATTTCCTCTCGCGCGAGATAAAGGAAAAAATTCGGAAAAAATTCGTGGAAGTTCGACGAAGTTGAACTGTGAGCCACATTGTTCTCTTTAATGGTGAATTTTTTAAGAAAGAGAAATTCAAGTGAAATCGTTTATTGACGGAATTTTTATGTGTTGAAAATTGGGAAGGGGTGAGTTCAGTTTTTGGAGAACAGTTCCCTGCTTCTTTGGTGTTTATTGTACGAGTTTAGAGAGAAATGAAAGTACCAGATGAAAGTTTGCAAATGATTTTATGGTATTTAAGGGTGCGTTCTTTTTTCTATAAAAAAATTGTTTATTGTGTAATTTTGCGAACATAATCGAGAGGAATAGAAATATTCAGTATTTTCAGTTTTGGAGAAATGAATCGTTAGAACGAATCTTTAATATTTATTTTTGTCACTTACTGGACAATTTTGGTGTATGGAGATATTTATGAAGAATCTAAATGAATTACAAATTAATTCTACAAGGAAACAAATTCGATCTATTTTTTGAAAAAATTGTTTATAACGCAATTTTAAACTTTTCCTGCCCTATCGTTAACAACATTAAGAAAATTTAAATAGTAAGTGGATAATAAAATTTCTACTGAATTTTCCTGGAAAGATATTCCAATAATCGTATGTATTCCTCAGTTTTATCCACATAGTCGAACGAATAAAAATCGAATTTTTCCACTATCTTGATCTATTAATTTTTTAGGAGTATCATAAAGAGTGTATAAAATTAACACAGGTAACCGGTTCTTTGGCACCCTTGTTTTTAATTCCGCGAAAAGGATCGTCACATGGATCGAAGAACCGCTTTCAATAATGGCGCTTCGACGCCATAAAAAGTTATGCACCGATACGATAAAGTGCATAAAACTTTGATCTCGTTCCCAACCTAACAAGTAGATCGTTTCACGGAAACGCTTTTATTACGGCGAATTTCGTCAGTTATCCACGAATACCTCCTTCTCTCTGTCATCCCTTAAAAATTTGTAGATATCGCAGAAAAAGTTCGGTGAAATAATTATGAATGGGTGAAGATATCGCTGAATAATTTTGTTGAGAAGCACTCGGGTAATTTAAAAACGATTCAAAGCTCCGTTTTTTCTTTCACTGCTGTACGCATCAATTAAGCGGATACTGATAAAACGAGCTTTAATTATAACGAAATTAAGATAGCCACGAGGCTATCAATTTTGCAATGAATATTAAATAAGTCATGATATGATTTAGTATTGATCAGAGTAAATGAAAAAAGGCAACCGTTCAATTAATCATACATGAAATTGAGAATATTTCAAAACACAATTAAAAAATTCTTCAGTATTCTCAACCATCAAGAATATTTATCCTGAGTTATTCGAATGTTAAATTACCTTCTAACCAAATAGAATCGTTCAAAAACGAAAATTACCAAACGACTCAGAATATTGCACAAAAGCAACGTATGTGTCACATAAAAATAAAATATCCAAAGATCCTCGAAGTGTAACGAAAACAGGAATAATTTAACGTGTGTCCGCAAATTATCGTTTTCTCTTTCAGAAAATTTCACACAACTCGAACGACAAATTTGTATCTGGCTCTGTCGTACGCACGCATTAGCTGGTTCCGAATTAATGGAGCGCGAGAACGATGTTAGAGATAGGCGCGCGGCCGGAAGTCGGGGGTAGAAATCGCGCGAGAGAAAATGGCGCGCACGGTCACGTTGTTTCGCTTACTCGAGGGTGGAAAAGTGTGGCCCCGTGTGTAGGAGAACTCCGGCCGAGGGATGGATATTTTTTCGTTCGTCCAATCGGCACGCCATAGGAGAAAGATGGCGCTCGCCATAATTTATGCACCCCACCTTCACGTGCGTGATTTTTGCTGGGGCCGGGCCGTCCTCGTATGCGCCGCGTGGAAAAACGGCCAGATGCTGTGCCACCGAAACTTTCGAAATGTCGGACGGACCGTTTCGAATGCCACACGCCGAATTGAAATAGAGAGAGAAAAAAAAAATAGGGAAAAAAAGCGACACGGAGAGAGAAAATAGGTGGGTCACGTGCGGAAATTCGAAGAAAACAACGGTGAAAGAAGAGGATTTAAATAAAAGGGTGCAACTGAACCGAGGGGTTGATATGCAGTTGATTTAGGCGAAAGAAATGTGACTGTGGTTTCGATTAAATTGAATAAATTTCGGTTCGTGTTCTTTTTTTTTTTTTTTGTTTGTTTCGAGGTGGTACTGTGCGGATAGAATATGGAGTTTTCGAGAGAAAATTTGTAGTTGATATGTAACAGTTTTGCACAATGTGAAATTTATCTTCTAATTGAATAAACGAAAAATTTCGCACTGTACAGTTGTTATTTCATCGCGTGATATTATACTACGCTTAGTTAAATAAATTTCAGAGGACAGGAATGTTTCCCGACAACTCTATTATAAAACGCCTATTTTCCATTCTCCACTCGATAGCGAGAGCCTGAACCGTCTGCGGCACGGCTTAAAATCACTCAAGATAAGGAGAAAATAAAAAATGCAGCGACACTCGATAAAGGAAAAAGTGGCATGCTTTGAGTTAGCACTCGAGTTTATCAGGCCTTTTTATCATATCCAAGAAGAACTAGCATTTTTCAAGATTGTCTAGGTCATCTTAATCTCACCACGTGTGGTATATACTGTACTTATTTCGAACGGTGTTTCGTCAACGAGTTACGAGATATTAATAAATTTGTGAACTTTGGAAAAACAAAATAAATTATCTCCAACTCTGAAGAAAGAAGAAACACAAAATAGTCACAGCACACGAGAGAAATACACACTTCTAATTTCGTACAGAGAACAATATATCTCCCTAATTACCACGCGTCATTTTCCACCGTAACTAATTTGGAAAGAAAAAGAAAAAAAAAGAAAAAATCCTACAGAACTTCCATCGAAGTTGCACGCGTAGAGAAACGCGGGAACATCCGAGCCCGGTCGCCCCTCATGCAAATATCCATCTGGAGCCCATAAACGGCGACAATTTGTCGAGGAAACCGTACGTGTGTCTCACCGTGAAAAATATCATCGCGACCGACGCATGCTAATTCAACGACCATGGATCCTCTGTTGCGAGAGATGTCTTATCTCCGCGGGGGTTGTAACGCCGCCAACCGGTGAGGAAGAGAAAAGAAGAGAGAAAGAGAAAAAAAGAGGAGGCGAGGGAACGTAACCTCGTGGGGATGGGCCAGAGAGGCAGGGACGCCTAATAATCACCCTTGTACCATGCCCCATTCTATTCTCCTCCAAGACAGTTGGGCTCTCTATTTAATCTCGAGGTGACAAATGGCCGTGGCACTGATTCGTTGAGTCAAACATAATCCTGTCACCGCATGCAAACATCGATCGGGACCCAATATCGTCGTGAAACCATCGACAACCAACCCCCAACGGTGTGATGAGCAGAACCAATTTAAAAAGGATGATTTTACATTATAGCGCGAGGATTTTTACTACTCCCAGGTTTTCGTCCATTTTTCGACTGATCGACGAAGACGTTTCTTTTTCTTCGTTCTTTGTTGTTCCAGTGACTGTGGGTGTTCGAAATATCGTGAGATAGGAGGCCTCTATCTGACGTTCGTCAATATTGGCCGACTCGACTCGCGATAAGTTTATACACTGGCCTGTGGGGATAGTAGATCGATGCTGTTATCGTTAATCGGAGAAAAATATCGGCTTATCGGCGACGCGCGAATCGTCAATACGTTTATCTGTTGGCCGCTTCTTCGTGCGGGAATATTGATTTCGCGGCAATTTATTTGCCTTCTCTGATGTGCGAATTTTTTTCTTCTCTTTTTTCGTCGCTTTTAGTGAAAAACATCGAACGCCGCTCCGTTGGGTAATTTCGAATTTTTATCATACTTTGAATATTTTCGTTTTTGATATTATTATTTAGATATTTAAATCTATTATTACGTATTTTATATTTCTTTTATTAAGATTTGCAACGTTAATTGAATTGCTTATTATATATACTACAAAATTTATTTTCTTACGGAAATGGAATTGTTTTTAATTCTTGTTAATTGTGTGCGCTTTTAAATTACGTTTCCAAATAGTTTCATTTTAAAAAATCGATGCACCTTTGCACGTAAACTGGTCAATTACTTTTTACAACCTGTGTCCATAAATAATTTGAAGAAATTAGCGAAGCATTTACACCGCTGTTTATACTTCAAAATTCGATGATACGTATATGTAGTCATCGATATACAATATATTTGCCGATCGTCTTTTCTGAGAAATCCGTCTTCCGAACATTTTACCTACATCTCGTATTTACATCTTCGGTAACAAGTTCTAAAAAAATTTCGCCAACTTTACACTAATTTTCCTACAATTTTTATGTTAAAAATATATTTCTCCTTCTTCCTTCAAATAATTAATTATTTTTTCCCCCAAAAAACTATCGTATCTAACTTTCAAATTGAGGGAAATAACGGAACAATGTACTTCTATGCATAAAATTATTTCATAATTTACGAGGCTAACGAATCGCTTTAATTACGAATTCGAAACTGTGATCGGTTCGATGAGCCAGATATCGTCGATTCCGCGGTGCTCGCGTAAAAGTGCAGGGTCATGTGCTGCACAGTCAGGCGTCGCGGCGAATCGATAATTAATCGCTAATTATTAACCAGTCAACTATGAATTTCCCCAGTTTGTAATTAAAAACGAGTAAAAATTCTGACCAATTACGCGAATATCGTCTATTTTATGTTCAATGCAAGCGTAACGGTACATTGAAAAATTAACAGTCCCTGGATAAATAAACTACCGTGTTCTAATTATTTAGTAATCAACGACAAGTTAACTCGTCTTTCACAGTTAACAGGTTAATCGTGTCGGTTTCATCTCCAGACGAATTTATACCTCTTTCGAGCATATCGAACGGTTCGACCAGAATAGCTCACGATTTGAGTCGTTGTTCAAGCCAATCCAGTCAATTCTCTTCTACTATTTACCCTATGCTACATTAACAATTTTTGACGAAAATATTCACGTCTCGAATGAAACGAAATTTCACTTAGTTTTCTTTTTTTTTTTTTTTGGATATCTCATACCACTCTATCAATTTTACTTTCAATTAAAATTCCGTTTTCATCGCTGCAAACCCAAATTTAAAATGTTCATTTTCTAAAAGACAAAAAAATCTTTCAGAAATTTTGGTATGCACTATAAGCCTCTCCTAACTGCCTCGTCTAACTCATAATTTCAACGAAAAACACCGATATCCCGAAAGAAGAAAAAAATACTCCCAAGTCCTCGTCTCACTTGAATTTCACTCGCGGAAACTGTACTCTGAATCATGCTTCTAAAGCTCACAATCGAAGATAAATTCGGAGCGAGAAGAAGGACGACGAGAGCCGGGTGGCGCGCCCGATCGATCGTTAGGCAACGTGAGCCGATTATTCGCGGAAAATGCTACGTTTCGTTTTCCCGCAACGTGACTTACTTCGTGAAAATCGGCAATCCTGGAGCTGTGCCTGCCTGGTCGTGTTGCAATTGTTGATAAATCCCGGTTGCTTATCGGGCCTCGTTTAGCTGCGTCCGTCGGTACTTTTCCATCATCGATCCCCCGCGCGCATCGTTTCGTTTTCGTTCAATTTCTCTCACTTGACACCACCGTCCGGCCGGGCATAATAATTCGCTCGACGATCTTTCGGCAAGTCCAAGAGCACGGTATGAAGTTCCTACTTTCTGAACACTACGTAGGAACTCTATACCTCGCTGCTGGATCTCTACCATATATATGCGTATAAAAAGGCTGTACCGATCGAACATCGGGTACATCGTTCTATCTCTTCTTTACTTCTCTTCGTATTTCTTCAAGTACACGGGATTTGCCGGCTGGACCTCGCCACACCAATCACTGTTTTTCACTCTTCACTTTAGTTACCAACACACCGATCCCTTTTCACACGAGGAGAACCGATTAGCCCAGTTTCCATTATCACAGCACCGTCGCGAGGTTAAAAAAAAAAAAAGAGACGAGTGAATTGGACGAGTTTGAAGGAATTGAGAAGGACGATGGTGTGTTGGATCCTCGATGATCCTTCGACGGTACACTTGGAGTCGTACCGTTCGACTTTCATTCAAGGTCCTGGGATCCGTGGATCGGGAGGGAAACGAGACACGCGATCCAGGTCCCTGGCAACAGCGATGGACCTCGAAGAAACGGATCGGCGAATTCGGCTCCGTTTAGACATAGCGGAAGCCCAGGGAGCCTGGCTAAAGGAGGGGAGTGAAGTGCCCTGTCTACAGGACTTTGAACGATTTTATGAAACCTACTCGCCACGGAGGCCCGCGAAGAACTGAAGAGTCTCGAGGGGCACCGGCTAGAAACACACACGGCGAAGACACACACGGCCCTCTGATTTCCCCTCCTTCTTCCGAGTCCACCGGCGACACTGACGCCCCTGGCGGTGAAGAATGACACGACGTCCGAGAGGAAGAGGACGAAGAAGACGTCGAGGAAAGGGAGACGGGACAGGAAGGAGAGCCGGCGTGGATCGGCGGCGATCGGGATTGACCGCGATCGAGATTGTGCTGCTACCTAGTAGAGAAAACATGGATTTTTTTTTTTGATTTTTTCGTGTTGCTGCTTTTTTCGAGTGTTTCGAGGGAGTTTGGAGGTGTGGCCGGTGGAGAGTGTTTGGGAGAGTTGTTTTTGGAAATTGTTGGTCGAGGGAGTAATCAAACGTTTCTGTGATCTGAGTTAGGGAATTTTTGTTACGTACTGTAGAGTAAGGATGTGATTGTAGTTATGTTTCTGAATATTTGAAGCTCTTTCATGCAGAAGTGTCTATGGTTGATTAGAAATTGTATGGTTATCAGTAAGCAAAATCATAGTTGATCATTAGTTTCTTCTGTAAAATTTTATCGATTTAACACAAACTGCATATTCTAATAACGTACACTGCAGATTATCAGTATTAAGACACCCAGTATGTTGGTACAGAAAGTATTGTATAATTTAAATTATATTTCTTCAGACTGAATCATTTTTTTTTAGGAATCTTAATAATTTTGTAACGAGTGTTTAGGTTTGCTTCACATTTTTTTTTTTGAGGATTGAAGTTATTGTAAACGTGAAGTTAGCGAATGTTTGGTTTTGGTAAATTGTTAAAAGTGTTCTGAACAGATTTAGGATTTTTTCAGTAATGGAGCTACCTGAAAGAATAATTGTTCCTCTGTCCAAATTATTAATTCAGTATTTTCAGTTATATTAATAACTTCGAATCCTCAGAGGTTACTGCGAAATTTTTAATTCAAGACAACGTGATCTGAATTTTCTACTCACACTGAATATTCACTCTTCTCTGTACCACAAAGGTATACAACACACTCCCACAAAGTCACCGTTGAAAAACGCCTCAGTCCCAAATTCCAGATTTTATCCAACATTCTAGCCATTTACTAAAGAACAAAGAGCAGATTTTCGACGAATTAAAAGACGCAACGAAACGAAGAAAAACACGGATCCGCAGGTATCGATGGAACGTTATATCATCGTGACGGGGTGAACCGTGAGGCGCACCTTCGATATACCCGAGGAAGAGAGGAGGCCGCGCACAATAGATGATCCGGCGTTCAAAGGAAAATCGAGTCAATTGAGCGATTCGATTATCGGACGATTAATAGCACCGGCCGCTGGTTGCTCGCACTTAAATGCATTAGCCCGATCAACGTGACCGTCAGTGAGTCAGTCGAATGATATCACTGTTGCGCGATTAGAATTTACATAAAACCGTTTCGCCGATTGCCATACCAAGCCGCTTCGCGATTATCGTCGCACGTGTTCCTCGCGGTCTTTTTAAACAGCCGCTCGAACGAAGATAATCAACCGTGGAGAATAAAAATGCCCGGCAATTTGCGCGTTATTTACTCTGTGCCACTTTGTTCGGTCTCGCGTGATCGTTGATCGGAAAACTGGAAGAACAAAGGTTACGGATTGCTTCTCGGTAAAGTGTATGAAAATACGAGAGATACGCGCGGTTGATATCTTTGGTAGATGATTGAATTCGAGGAACTTTGAAATTTTTCATCGAGCACAGTTACAGTTTGTGAAAACAAGATTATCTCTCTCGGCGTTCGAAACTTAAGGAATTCGTTGAAATCGAGAACCTGCCGGAGGAACGTGTAGGAAATTGCCTCGCCACCCCGTTGTTTCCTCGACTGGTGAAGCCAATCGGGGGTTAATTATTCAAAGCAGTTGGCGACAATGGACTCCCGCTGAACCAATCAAGCCGAATAGAACGCCGATAGATAGGGTGTGTTTCGAGCGACAAAAGATTAACACGCTCTCTGTTTTCTTTACGAACGAGAGCATTATCGAAGCTCCTATTTTGCTCCTAACTTTGCATCGGTACTAATTCCTCTGTTTAAAGTTTCCGGAGTTTTTACAAATTTCTTCTTACTCGAATGGACAAACTTGTTCGAATCTTTATTACTATTGTGCAACGGACACAAGTTTTCCTCGATTTCACTGGAATTTTTCGTATTCTCCTGAATTCAAGGAAGTCTTCAGATTTGTCGAAAGTATCTGACACAATCTTCCTCTGTCACGGTATAATACTTTCCTCGGTAGATATGTAAAATCAACACTGAAAATCTCTTCTTACGATGGAATTATTTTTCTTTCGAACTAACGTCCCCAATTTTCACGATGATCCGAGAGATTTAGGAGAGCCAGGGACTCTGTTTCATCTCTGAAAGCTTGTGCAGCTAAGAAAGGCTGTGGCAGGGCTCACCTAACAAACACGTTAGACAGATGTCTAGCAGTCGCGCTTGCATATATGTATATAACGAAGCAAGACGCGTGTGTAACGTGCAAGCATATGAAACGAAGGAACGACGAAACAGGCCGGCCATGTGTGAATTGGCTTTAAGTTGTCGCAGCCAGGCTACACGTGCTCCTGTGCGTCCCTTCTTCCGCAGTGTTCTCCACAGCCCGTGGGAACTTTTTTCTTTCCTTAAGAAAGCTGCTGCACGCCCGCATCCACACGTCTCAGCACCCTGATCCGTCTTTTCCCTCGTCGAGTTATGTTTGTCGTCGTTGGAATCGACTCGATGACGAAAGCACCCTGGAAATTGTCGAACAAACTGTCTACCAGCTTTTTTTTCCTTCTCTTAACTGAAAGCCACAAAGAAACGGACGATCTTCTGAAATGATCTCATCAAATTTCGACGATATGGGCTGTACACAGTCTCCTGATGTAAGAAACACTCCGTTCTATTGTGGATGTGAATGGTAAAATCGTCAGTTCAAACGTCGTTAATAAAAATACCGAATCTTCGGGATCGTTGAAAGAATTCTAAATCGTCGAAGATTATTCCACAGCCGTATTTGTCTCGCCGCCTACGCGACTCCTTGGAACGACTGAATATTAAAAGATTTCAACTCTGTCGAAGATTCCACGCGACATTTTACGACCTGGACCACCATTCTCGTCTAGGAACCTGCCATTCTATCGCGAAATTAATACCACACCAGCTGAATAATTCTTGTCAGACTGACAGTTATTCCCCAGCTCGAGCTTGATAGGCTAACTTTTAATGTACCAATTAACCCAAACGTTTCATAAAGCGATACGTTCAATTCCCCAGTTTTTCTAGAAAATATTGCGGATTTATTAACCCGTAAGAATGTCGGCGACCGTCGCGAAACACCAGCTCCTGACCGACCGGTCAGAAGACCCGCACACAGGTGGTCGAGTTTTCTTCCACGGAAGCTGCCTGGAAGAAATCGCACGGTTCGTGTCCCCGATAGGAGTTAGATAGCCGGGGATACGGATAATCTGGTCCTCCCTAAGGCGTTCCTCTTTCTTTTTTTTCTCCGTGGCGCGGGCCAGCAAGAAAAGCCCGAAGGCTGGGTAAACACAGGGCCTGGAAGGATAATTAACCTGAGCGAAAGCACGGTTTAACGAGTCCCACGATTCCGCCGCGGGGATCACGACACGCGGGGATCAGCGTGCAACAAAAACCGATCCGTTTGCTCGCGCGTTTTTGCCTGTTTGTTCGCTAAATGGAAAATCGAAGAAGGAGAAAGGAGCGCGTTTACGTTAGCGATATCTCGCTGTGATCGCACCTGTTTCCCATCTCGCGGCTCCTCCTCTTCTCGGACTCATTAACGAACTCTTAGCGTAATCGCTGGCTAAATTATACACAGGCTAGCTGGCTACTTCCGCGAGACCATCTCTGATTCACGGGATAATTCCATTTCACGCGCCGCCTTTGCAGACGAATACACGCGAGCAGACGTCTTGTCATCGAATCGACCAGTCTGTGTCCGACTTGTTGATTGAATGTAAATGAGCGGCGGATAACGGTGAAACCACCCGACTTATCCTCCGTATTTCCATGACCTGGCTCTCTGTATTCCTGCCCTCTTGAATACTGGTAATTATGCATTTCTATAGACACACGTATGTGTGTTTTGTAGCTGAACAATCGTACAAGTATCTAGCAGCCAATCTATTTGGAAGAGTACGCCGTGGAGCTACTGTAAACGTGTTCCGAGTGTCTAGACTGGTAAATCAACAGAAATACAAGAACTTGGAAATTAGAAACTCAAGGCTTGGATACTTGGAAGTTTCCTGAAGATTCATTTCGACGTCGTTCGGTATCTTTACCGAGAGTAAAATGGATTAAACTAGGCTTGCAAGTTTTAAAGAAACATACTTAAAATCAATTCAACGATTTCTGTATGGTATCTCTAGGTGAAGGCGATTCTCTAAGTAAGCAAGAAGCAATCACCTACAACTGCATACGGTAGCTCCACACTTCGGTTCCTACATTTTGAAGCACACCCTTTGCTTCTACATTCCAAAAACAATTCACACCTATCGACGATCACCATGTAAATTCCACACGGAGAATGTGAAATGCAAAGCAGAACATCGCCGCATTAATTGCTACCGCCATTCGAGTTTCCTCTACCTATCACGACGAGCAACGAATAGCGACAACTATTAAATTCCGTCAGCCAATGATCAACATCGGGTAGCCGCCCTATTCCTCGTTCATTTGTCGAACGTCCGATTGAAATGAGAAAACACGAGAAACGTCATCGATGGGACTGCAAAAGAGTTAGCAGGCGAGGAAGAAGAAGAAGAAGAAGAAGAAGAAGAAGAAAAAGATGTCGGAGGCGGTGGCCGGTGGGACCAGCAGAGGGAGGAGGCACGGAGGTGGGGGACAGGGAAACGGAGACCCCTCCGGAGAGATCAAGGTTGCAAAGTAACTCTGATGACGCAATCGCCTGCAGCTGCATCCGGCGACATCTAATTGCTCTCGCCTTGTCATGCCAGCGGCATTATATATCGCGACCGACCGATCTCTCCCTCTCTAACGGGAGAGATGACCCTCTTCTCTCTTCTCACTGTTGGCTGCTGGACCGAGCGAACTTTTCGACCACGTCCACAGACAAGAGGAAGGACAGGGGAGAGGCGCGCACGCGCTTTGCCGTAATATATGACGACGTTAAATGATAGCGTAGCCCCGACGTGGTGTGGATCACGCGTCCAATTTACGCACTCGCTGCCACCGGACCGATGATAAAGATTCGCATGACACTTTGTCCGGTTGGCGAGCGATAACGCGGCCAATCTTTGCCCGCGAATTGCGTGATCCGCTCGGACAAACAAGTGTTTTAGGAAAATTGATCGATCGAGCGGAGTTTCGTTTATGAGGATTAATGGTGGTTGTAGTTTAAGAATAATTGAAGAGATCTACGAGTTCTTTTTTTTTATGGAATCCACTTTGTGCTGTGTTTTGTCTCTTGGAAGGTCAGGTCGTCTATTTTATATGTACTTGATTCTTTCTGGAGTGAGATTCTTGCGTCTCGAGTAGGAAGATGAATCGTCTCGAGAAAAGAAATTTCGAAAACCATTCATTTAGAGTTAGTCTGAGGATTGAAACTCGATGACTTCAAAATTATTCGTTCACTATACTAGTGATAATTCAGTTTTTTTCCTTCTGCAATATTTGAGAGACTGCATATTTAATTTTAGGAAGGTAAAATTTAAGTTCGTTTAAGTTCCTTTCCTTCCTACTCTCTTCACTTTCTGGCAAACAGATCATTCAGAGTTGGTATACACTTGGCTATCCCTAATCGTTAGAGCAATTTATTCCTCTCGACAGAAGCTGAACGCGAAACAACCGACGATCGACTTTTTCGCTAATCAAGAAACCGTGTATCGCTCGACATACAAGAAACTAATAACCAACATTTCCTAAAAGAGTTCTTCGTTAAACGTTCCTGCAATAAACCTCGGAAAAACTTGTAGCTATCAAGTGACACGTAAAACCCGAACTATTAAACGTCTGACAGCCTTAGAGAAAATTCACCGTCGGAATGACCCAAGGTGTACCTGGCAAATAAGCATATTTAACGTTAATTAGAATCAGATTTACGATCGGACGGTGTTATTGCTGGCACCAGTTTCTTAGCGAAGCAACGAGGAAACGAGCAAGCGTAGGGATCGGGCTTTTGCTCGCGGGCTACTTGAACGGTGCGCACGATGAACACCGCTGCCGCTGGCCAATAATGTTTTTCCCCTCTTTTTATCGCAATATCGATCCACGATCGACACACGGCCGTAACACGCTGCAATTTAGAAGATGACTCGGCAAGTAAACACGGGTATTCGCGAATCATTCTCGCATCCGCGCACGAGGTGGAACTCGTTTGCGGGTGAACGAGAGATCGGACACGAAGATTCGATTCGATCGCCGGGCTCTGGCCTCTGAACGAAGAGGAGCATCGGCTGGACCGGTTTCAAGGTGAATAGCAAGGTGCTCGCCCCACGAAATTGCTCCGTGTTACGAGCCTCGCGCTCTCCAACCTCGATGCTCCCTTCCTTCACCGAGCAGGAAACGTTGACAAGGAACGGG
Source organism: Habropoda laboriosa (assembly GCF_001263275.1). Lineage (NCBI taxonomy): Eukaryota > Metazoa > Arthropoda > Insecta > Hymenoptera > Apidae > Habropoda > Habropoda laboriosa. Next base: position 2,195,032 of record NW_017100265.1, on the reverse strand, counting down.
GGCACATAGAGAAATGGGACGAACCAGTTCGAGAAATGGTAGCTCGGGAACGAACTCGATGCTGATTTGTTGCTGATTCTACTGGCTTACTCGAGCTGTTGAAACTGAATTGACGAAGCATGAGCGTAATTTGTGCAAGGTTGACTTTACGAAGTTGTTTTTTTTAATTAGTGCAGAGATAGTTGGTTATCGGAAGATGATATGACAGTGGAGATTATAGTGTTGGTGATTTTAATTAGAGAAGTATCTGTGGGAAAAGTATTACGTGGTTTCTAACTATTGCAATTTTAGTATTTAACCCTTTCGTGATCATTTCTTTGAAGAGTTTTTTATTTATCTGTAATGGATAGTAAATTGAATTCAATTTTTGTTCGAATACTCAAATTGGTCGTGAAAGGGTTAAGACTAATTCTGCATTGGAAATATCCACAGAGCCACAAGGAGAAATAAATAAGAGATATATTTTTTGGAAGCTTGGAGCTTTGAAAAATTGATTAATTGGAAGTGTTAAGAAGCATATACGTTATTTTCAAAGAAGAATTATTTCCAAGCAAAATATCAATTGTTCGCGTTTAAGAAAAATAACGTGCACCTGTTCAGAGTTCAATAACCAATCTAAAAACACAAAGGACAGCACATAGAACGCAATATTACTCAAAAACCTGTATCGCGTACTCTTCCTCCCGAGCATTCAGCACCAAAAAATGCTTCTCAATTTATTACTCGGGCCACTCGAGCAGCGAGTACCCTATCAAAACGAACGGAACGACCCCCTTGTGTCTCCCACTCCGTGGTAGTGGGTCGAAAAAGAGGGGCGAACGAGGATCAGAAAGAGATCGAGAGACGGCAACGAAACGCCCCTTGTTCGAATCGCTTTTCAAGCGGGGCTCGTTCATCTCGTACACGAAGCAAACGCTGACATCCGCCGACGCTTCGCGCAATCAAACTTGTCGAGGAGAGAGAACTCGCGAAGAGAAGGCACGACGAGTGGCGAGTGCGTCAAGTCTCGAAGGGTGTTTCTACCCCAAAAATTCCCAAACTCTCCGCGAATATCCGTGATATTCCCCGGGTCGTTACTCGCCCGACAAGACGGATAGAGGAGTAGCGGTAGAAGGGATGCTGGGGTTACGTCGACGCGTAAAACAGAAGTTTAATACCCTGGGAACGAAATCGAGGACGCGCGCGTAAAAACGCCTACGTGGTCGTAAACGAAAGAAAGAGAGAGAGAGATAGAGAGAAACTCACGTCGAAGGGACGAAATCAAGATGCTCCCCTCAGCTGCGGATTCCTCGCGTTTCCGCTTGCTCTCGCGAAAATCTCACCCCTCGAACCCCTGACCCGCGGCTCCTCGTACACGACTCCCCCCCCGTGTCGAGTCACGAAATATGGATAAGATTTCGTTTCGAGTGGCAGAGGTATTAGGGGCCAGCCATGCCGCCGATGGAAACGACCGAGCACCGTGTAATCCGGGGGAGAGTCGAAGCTCCTGGGACGAGATATTGTTCCGGGCTAATAAGGTGGATATTGAAAATTACTCCGCGAGCTTTCGCCTCCGCGATGGCAATCCGCGTACCTACGCTGCTTTTTTCCTTCTCTTTTCTCGAAAGAGAAGTTGGCGAAACACGCTCTTTGAGGGTAGATGCGTTCGTTTGTTTCTTTTTACGAAGTGTTGCAGGGTGAATTTTGGAATATAGGAAGGTACGAAGAATAGTGTTTCTGTTTCCACATTTAACCCCAGTGCGGTGTTCGGGTCTCTTTGACCCATCCCTTCTTACCTTTTTAATAAACTGACCTATCCCTTCTTATTTGCTGTTATCAAGTTTCTGTTCCCTTAGTATTATATTAAAAATATATTGTGTAGGTGCATATGGCGTTAATTAGGTCTGTTTTGGCCGAGAAACCTTAAGTGTACAGTCGAACGGAAGAACTCATTAGAGTTAAGGAGAGAATCCTACGCAGTTAATGATAATAATATCGTACAGGAATAGTGAACGATGGAATTGTGAGATTGTGTTTCGTTGGATATGTAGAAATGTCCATTGTAACGATAATTCACCTCGTTATCCATTCTGCAAAGGAATTACAAAGTATCACGATAGAAATGAGACTGATCCCAATTTGTTCAATTTTCTTCGTTTGTAAATTGGAACTATATTCAGAGGCGTATTACAAATCGTTACGGTGTGTTTCACGTTGCAAAAATTTCTAAACGATGTTCGATATTGAGACATTAGAAAAGGATATTTCGTTTCGCGATTTCAAGTTGTGATTGCGAAACGAGTAATCTGACAAAAATTTCCCGATTCTCTGGTATAGTGACATCGCAGTTTTCATTCAACCGGTCACTAAATATTTGCACGAAGCGTAATTTTACCGAGCCCATCGGAAGAAAAATTGCCTCTCGCGCTGATTTCGCAACCAGACAGATACCGCGTGAATCATCCTCGCGGCTTCCGGTCACCGTGATTCACTCTCTCGAAGGATTATAACAATACCACTACCGAGTGACGATTAAAAGGAACCGCTGCACCGATACCGAAAGATTAATTTTACAGATACGACGACGTTTCAACATTTTTACTATTCGTCTGATAATTTCCTATGATTCATATTGTCACATTTCGTAGAATCAGTTTCTACTCCCCCGTAGGTCCGTTTCACGTCAATCGAGAATTACTAATACTCGAACGTTCGTTTCAGAAGTTAATTTTTCAGTATCGTTCAAGTGACACGGTACAATTATCAAGTGACATCTGGTGAACTGTAAAGTTTCTCAGTATGAATAAAATATCGCACAAAGGGAAATATACAGATGGCGGAGTTTCGTAAGGAGAATCATTCGAGAAAAGTATCGAACATCGTAGATAAATAGTAACCGTAATCGTCGCAGTGTTGCAATTTTCAGTTTTCCTCTGTCGAAAGGTTATCCCGAACACAGGCTACCAGCATAATCGAACGTCGATGAAGTAACAAAGAAGTAAATGCGATTCTGTTATCGTTATCGCGCGACAGAGTCTCCTATGACGACATCGAGTCCTCGAAACGGTTGCGACGCGATGCATCTTCGGGGGCAAATGTCGCTGGGAAAGAATGACACGATGGAGGCCGTCACGAGAGATGTGACCCGTTGAATTTGCTGACGTTCGAACCCCGATCGACCTTTTCGAAAACCATGGGGGAAACATACTACGAAGTGGGGAGGGGGGAGAAGGGACACGGTAATACAAGGCTGTGCAGGGTCGTACGCAGCGAAAGTGGGATGAAAACCCCTCGAAATCAAATCAATTAAGCCACGTGCAACCTCACTCCCTCCTTCGTTGCATCGGTGATTGGATCAGTCGAAAGGTTCTCACAAAATGGAGGAAATCAGCGTTGAATCGTTTAGATCCGTGTATAGGATGGATGTTCAATCGAACGGTGAATTGGTCTGATAATGGTTTATTTGAATTATAGTTCGTAGACTAGTGTGATGCTGCACGAACGAACAAATTCCTAATTCTTTGACGTTACGCGATATGGAAGTTTAAAATTCGAAATTGATTAATCGCAACTAATTTGCGCATACAGAGAGTGGCAACGTATCGATTGAAATACCATAGAAATATTCATTTCTAAGAAGAATCCCTAAGCAACAAATGGAACAATTTCAAAAATCCATTTTATTTCACACCAAAACGCCGCAAACCAT
>NW_017100265.1:2184899-2191273 GCF_001263275.1 Habropoda laboriosa | reverse complement strand
ATTGGAGAGGAATAAAAAAAAAGAAGAGAGAGAGAGAAGAAAGGAGACGAATCCATGGGGAGAAAGTGAGGGCGGAAGGGTGAAATCGCACGCGTGATGGCTCGCCCGTTATATTTGCGGACGGGAAATCGGGGAATGGCAGAAGTGGGGCGCGGGAAATTTCCAATAAAGGGAAATCCAACATTCGGTGCCGGCCGGCTGCGCGTCAGGCGGCCCAATAACAAAGCAATAACTATCGACGATGCGCGCACCGCCATTATACGTGTCTACCGGCATCCACGTAAACGTGGCTACGTGACGGTGTAGCCGGTGCAATTGCATCGTCATCCTACCCCTTCACCCCTCTTACTATCCACCCGCCCCTGTTCACTCTGTTGAAACACATTGTTGCACGGTCTGCTTATGTCCCCTCCTATTTCTCTCTCTCTCTCTGTCTCTCTTTCGCTGTTCATCTCCATCTATATACATACATCGCGACGCATGTTTCTCCGACATACATACAATATGAATTCATATTACGGACGTTCGACTCAATTGCCGAAGGAATAACTGAGTTATTGTGGGAACGCTAGTTCGCATTGTAGCGTGAATATTTTATAGAAACACTGTTGGCAGTAAGCGGAACTTAAGCTGAAAAACTAATAATCGAAAGCTGAGGCTTAAGCAGCTACCCTTAGGTAGTAATCAGCAACGATGGAGTATGATTGTTTTCCTACGAGATTAATCGAAAGATTGTTACTAAAAAAAGAGGATACCTGTGAATATTGGATGAAAATAGTTAGGAAGATATTTTTATGATTTTTAAGCTACTTTCAATATCTCTGATTTTATTATTCCACGTATTGTCTCGTTAATATACAATCACAAATGAGAATCTAATTCAAACATTTAGCGCCGCTACGATAACGTTCATCCAAGAGAATATCGATCCCTTTCATCCGTGTTACCATTCATAAATAGAATTTATAACCGTCCTTTCCTTCACCAGCATCGAACTAATACCCATAATTTTTCATCGATTTTCACAACGCATCCAGCTTCTGGTAACTTCATTTTCCAATGCGAAAATTATCACGAAGAATGTATTTGATATTTGTGTAAATGTTGAAATGGAAAAATTTCGTCTGGAATATTTCGAGCAACAGATAATCGCCGCAACGGGTGCGTGGACAGAAAGAGAGATGGTTTTCAGGGCAAAGGCACGCGTGTTCGCGCGAACGCGTCAGCCATGGACGCGTGAAACGATCCGAATTTCAGAGCGAGATCGTCGCGCTGCAACGTCCGGTTCGATCGATTTACTGCGTGGTCGCGATCGCACGGTTTATCGCGTCCGGAAATGGAATTGTTAGGGGCGCGTTACACACCCTCCGTCGACTGCCTAACCCCGATTTTTTTCATCCCAACGCTCGTTCCTTTTTTTCTCTTTTTTTCTCGCGAGCTGACCGCACCAGCACGAGCTGTCCCGCGCCGATGAATGGCGCGTTGCCGCGGCAATGAGTGGAATTGTAATTCGTCGAGGGAGTGGGAATTGCGAATTACAAAGTTTGATGGTTTCGTAGGGATATGTGGAGGTAATGGAATATTTTATATTCCGCCTTCCGAACCAGCAGAATATTAATTCTAGTTTCGTTCGTTCGAGCAGAAATACTGTTACTTCAAGTGTCGTGAGTCGTGTATCTTTGAATATGTATTCTGAACGTTTCATGGAAATTTTTACAAATTTTTTTAGGTGTTTTAACAACTCGTTATTGCGAAATAAAGGTAAAGTCATTTTTGTTGATTCTATGATTTACGACTGTGATTTATGACTGTGAGTATTTCTATCCAATTGTGCAGGCTCCAAACTTGCTCAACTTTATCCTTGAATTTAACTTCAACTTTATGAATTACTCATGTTTCTTTACCAACGATACACGAGTGGAAGTGTTTGGGTGTATTATCAAGAAATTTATCAGAGCACGAACCGAACGAAGTAACATCGAAAACGGTCTGCAGTTTCGTCAGGGACGAAAGAGAAACGAAAGCTTCCGGTCCCCCTGGCGCGCGTAGCGAACGTCGAAACCCCATAACGCTCGCCCATTAGACCCATCACGCGATCAATCGTCGGGCTTCGAGACGACCTTCGTCGTTTATTTAATTATTGATTGCACCTTCCTACGCACCCCCTATCCGGCTTATTGTTATGACAGCCTCAAGAGCGGTCTTTGAAACGCGAGATTAAACCGCGCCGGTTACACAGCCGGCTCTCGGTAACGAGAATCGCGCTTTAACCGTCCACGATCGATACTTAAGCGACGCAATTCCGCTTCGATAAAACATTAAACCTGACCAGTTACGTCAACTACGGATCGTTCCTTGCGCACACTTTTTCCACCGTTTCAAATCTAATTCAATCCTCGAATTATCATCTCTGTCTAATTATACTCTATCATCGTCGGCTGGCGATAATTCAATTTCAAACAATCCCGCCAAAAAGAGCGAGACTACTGCACTGCAGCGTGTGTCAATCTTCAAGCTGATTTACGCGAGAGCAACCCTTTAGCAACGAAGTAAAAGGGCACTTCGAGGTGAAGTAAGGGTTCTTGCCGCCAACTGAAGCGTAAGTCTGGCGAACTTCTCGAGAACACTGACCACGGCGCGTGGCTGATCCGCGCCCGCGCCTCGACAAAGGAAGTCCTTCCGTGGCGTTCGACGGCTACGCGAGAAACCGACGAAACCCTCGAAAATCTTTCGATCTGTCGTCGACGTGCCCTCTGACAATCCCGAAACCATTCTCGTGCCATCCATCTCTACCGAGTCTGTCGTATAATAAGCCGGTCGAGGGTTAAGCTTGAACTCGTGCCTCCCAATCACTGGTAGGGTGGGCACGAGGGGCGAGGGTTCCCGCGATACCCAAAAAAAAAAGAGAAGAACACAGAGTAGGGGTTATTGTTGGTGGGGGATGGGGATGAGAAGAGAGACAGACAGATAGAGAGAGAGAGGTGAACGGTGTTTTTCGGCAGAGTAAATCGGGGCGGTCTGTGGGGGGTGCATCACACACGCGGCATTTATGCGAGAATAAAAGAGGCCACCCTCGCTTGTGCGCGGCGTAGCGCCATTTTTATCGTGTGCACCACGCCCGTAACCAAGCCCCAACCCACCCCTCGGCTTCCCTCGGTCAATCGTCCGGTCTGGATGATAGTGCACGCGCGACCAATCCCCGTTTAGCCTGGATGCGTGCAAACAAACAGGAGACGCTTTTGATTTTACCCTATTTTTTTTTTTTTTGCGTTTTTTTCTACCTTTTTCAAGGCCGGCCCTTTTGTTTCCGATGCAGTTGATCTGTACTCTCGGATTTCGACGATTAAACCCGTTCGCCATTCTATACTTTGATAGAGTTACACATGTTAGAACAACGATTATTGCCAATTCTCTCGTTTTCCATGTCACACGGAGGTTTTTTGTTTTTCCGTTATTGGTAGTTACCCGTGAATTTCGTTTAACGCGGAATGATTTATAGTTGGGGTAGAATTGTAGCTCGAAGTTTAAAGGTAAATTAATTTGAAATTATTTTTCCACGATGACTGCTCGACACTTGTCGTGTAAAAGAGATATATCGCGTTTCTAACAGGCGATGTCTCCTGAAATCGTAGGAAACGTTACCAGCCATTTCTCATACGAGTCTTCCTAAGATCCTTGTAACATTCTCGCGAACGAGAAGGGGACACATGGGGTAGGTTATTCTAAACAGGATCCGTTCTTACAGGGGAAGGTTAGCATCCCCCTATTGGCATATTATAGTGCGAGTACGCCGGCACAGTAGGCAATAAAGTAGACAAGTAACAGTCAGCACCCGTAATCCCTTCGGCAGGGTATGTCAGAGCGATAATGGTAATTCGAATGCATCGTGCAAATTGTTCTTCGTTTCCCTCGTGGTAGTCTAAAGCTCCGTTACATGCCTTCTGTAATTTGCGATTACGGGAAATTTGAAACACAAAGGAGCAATCAACGTTAAGAACTGAAACATTCGTCATTTACGCCGGAGTGAAATCAAGTTACTTTAAGAGCATAATCGTTGTGTCTTTGAATAATTGGAAAGAGCGAGTTCAGCTCAATCTTTTTGAAGACATATTTTGATGAGACTTTATCCTGATTTCAATGATCGAAAATGAGCGAGTTCAACTTAATTTCTTCTCAATTATTGGATTTTTTGTAAGATCATTTGTCTAAGTACTGAAGACACGTTTCGACGAGACCATAACTAATTTTAATTTTCTAAGCCATTAAGTACCTTCATAAATGACACTAAAAAAACCATTACGTTCCTCGATTTACCTGCATGATATTCAACAAGAAGTTTCTGCAAACGATAAAATCCCGTTGATTTTCTAGCTGACTTAATCAAGATCCTGGAAAAGTATCGAAACACGTTCGAAAAATCGAAGCAGCAATAGTTCCAATAAATCCGCGTCGTAAAGGGTTTTAAACCTTGCCAAGATTAATCTAGACGTTTACAAACGAAAACATACGAGGAATACGATCGCGGATAATGCTGGCATAGGAGTAAGAAAACGAAACATCCTATCTCACGATCATTTTACTACCTATCGTGGCTACAGAAATTAATATAATTCAACTCAGGAACGTTTAGTGTCGTTTAGAAAACAGTTCGCTCGTTTGATTTCTTACGTTAACCGGCTGCCACAGCACAGCTAGATCTTCCGGAAGAAGAAAACGAAACGTGAACACGCTCGAGATTAGCGGAGACGTGGCCAGCTATAGATCTTGTTTTTCTATGAATTTTTTTTTTTTGTCGGAGTGCAGGTTTTCGATCGGCGATAAGCAACAGGCGCCGTAATAAATCGCGAGATTTCCGCGGAAAGGAAAATTTCTAATGTTGCGAACGATAAAACGCCCGCCAGTTGCTCCTCTTTTTCTTGCCTCCCCGCACGTCCTCCTCGACGTCCCCGCTATTTCAAAACTGGTTCTCCGCGGCGCGAATCGAAGGATCGTCGAACGATAGGTTCATTGAATCTGCAGAACGTCTGTTTAATTTTATATAGCTGATGCTCTGTCACAAGACGATTAACGATAATCTACGATTCGACGTTTCTTCAATTACAGAGTTTATCGTCTCGCGGATTGGTATTAACGATCGTGCGTCTTGCGATACTGATTACACGTTGCCGTTTTACGTTTATTTCAAATTGCTCTCGACCACTTCGAGATTCCTCGAATATGCTTTTTCCATTTTAATGTCATAATTCGCCGCGAATAAATTGAGAGACAGCCGTGAGAGAATAAGGTTGAAACTCAACCCTTTCGGAACGCATACGTCACACCGGAGTACTCGAATAAATAATTCGTCTCAATTTAGGGTAATTTCGTGGTCTGTAAAAAAAATTCTTTGGTCACGAAAGGGTTAAGTGATTAAGTGGTTAACATCTGGAGATTCGTTGCGTTGGACGAAACCTGGAGGCAAAATTAGAACGAAAAGTGTTCGTTTTTATTTTAGACCATGATTTACAAAAAGTACTCAACACCTACGTCCTAGAAGGACGTCCGCGAAGAGTTCCAGATTGTGCACGCTGTTCGCTCGGTACCTGGACCATCTCTAGTTAGCACGACTAACAAACAGGCTGACCAACGAATCGTAAACATTTAGCTTGCGGCTGATCCTCGAATAGTCGAGACACCAGCGAAAATTTCTTCGCGTACAGCGACGCGTTCATCGACAGAACCGTCCATTTTCCGTATTCTGAAGTGTGTGTAGATAGCGATGGAACTTTTATCGCGAAGAAACTATGCAGATTCATTTTTTCTCGCACAATCGGAAATATCGCGTCCAGGTGTCGTGTGGATTAGGCTGATTCCTTCTTACGCAACGAGGCACTTGGAAAATCGAATCTAAACTATTTTCTAATCAGGCTACACTTGACTTTAGCGTTTGAAAGAAAAATTCATAATTGCAGAAAAGTTGCGTATTTAACACAGTTTCAGAATGCAAAGTTTAGAATTGACGAAAGAGAGTTGGAAACTCAGAATTAAGTCCATCGAGGAAGAGTATCGCAACTCTGAGAATTCAACGCAGAGCTGCTATTCCTCCTCGACGAGGCGCGATGGACAGGAGACGCGAGGAGCGGTGCGCGGGACTTTTCTCACCGTTTCCGCAGCGAGGAAATCGAACAGCCCGCGATAAGGGAACACCGCCGCCTACCTTAATTTTCACAGCGAACGGCGAATAGCGGTCGAGCGTTTGTCCATTAAATTCCGCCATTTTAGATATCGCGGGAGGGGTGTCTCGCTTCGTTTCGCAGCCTAAACGCGTGTAGTGTATGCATGCACGGACGCAGAGGGGACGCGAAAGAAGCGTCGGAACAGAGAGGGTCGAGTCG
>NW_017100265.1:2181886-2184848 GCF_001263275.1 Habropoda laboriosa | reverse complement strand
CAATAAAAAAGTAAGGCGCTATCGCAACGAGGAAGTCGACGTTTCGCGGTTGCGTGCTCGGCATGAGCTGACGTCAGCCAAGATGGCTGCCGGCCGGCCCTCTCCTTCATCATCGCGGAACACGCATACACACGCACGTTGCTACACGCGCGTAGGCGCAATGACACCAGGGAGGTTCCGGGGCAGATTAAGTGATTAGCTGGGAACGGAAGGGGCCGTAGGGGGTGGGGAGGGACGAGAAAAGTCATAAGACGCGTACAGATGTGTGAGCTATGAGCGAGTCTGTCTTGTCTCGTGGTTTACGACAGCCGGATAGATAATAGCGATTCCACTAGGCTGTGCAGTTATCGGAGATTTAAAGTAGACAGATAAAATGTACCGAGAGGAATGTGTCGTTGTGGTTTAGCCGGCGTTCAACAAAGGTGTGACGGTTGGCAAAGTGGAGGAGACGATAGAGAAACTGCGGCACTTGCATCTGCGTGTTTCAAGGTGATCCTCTTATGCGGAGGAAGATGTCTCTTTAGAAACGATGGGTAATGAAGATAGCTGGATTAAGAGTATCCTGTGATTTAGAATTACCCGGACTGTTGGAAAGAAGATGGCGGAAGAGAGAATCTAGTCGGTTTAACATTTATTGAAAAATTGTGATAAAAATTGGAATAACGATAGGAGGATAGTTTCTTCTTTTTGTTTTTCTATTTTCGACTGGGAAAACGATGTTTATTATCGATATGCTGATATTTTCGCTATTTTTTTTTCTTCGTGTCGGTAGATACTTGTTTCGCGATCGAACGTGAAAAGTGGCGAGTGATGACAAGTAGAATTGGTCTTGACAATTTTCAGGGAATTCGAGTGGAAGTAGTCGAAGTCAGTATTGACTCAGACCTGGCTCCGATACACGGTCATTCGCTGTTATTTCTGGATTCGCTGCAACGTGTCATTATTACTTTTCACCGGATCGCTGAAAAAACGATGCGTCTAAACGTTCACGTGTCATTTTCGGTGCATCAAGAGATCACCTGCAGCCGATGAAAAAAAGAGAACCGAGAAGCAGGGACAAGGGGATGGAGTAAGAGAGCACGCGATGAATGCGCGTGTTTCGGGGAACAGTGCTGTCTCAGGCTAGAAGAGAACGACATCCTCGAGAAAAACTAACCAGCCGTCTCGTGACAAGGCTATCATTATTTCTGGCACTGTGCAATTTGACACGTGACGAGCATCGGAAAAAATCGCAATCCGATATTCCGAGAAACGAACGTCTCGATGAAGAAATAAGCAGGTGGTAAACAAGATAAACCAATGTCGCCAGTGTCGATAAACACTCGAGCTCCGTGGTAATATGGCTAGCTAAAGAATAATAGCATCTACGCACGGAGAAAGAAACGTGCTATCGAAATCATCGCCAATTTCACACTCTACACAGCCATTTGATTCATTTCTAAAAGATTTATTTAATTTTTTGAGAAAGAGTTACATCGTTCGAATTTTAAATATTTAAGTATTTTTTATCTCGACATTTTCTCCTAGTGAAAATTTCTCTGAAAGTCAGGTTGTTTAAATGTCGTAACATTCGATTCGCCGATGGAACTCCGACGGTTAACTAGAAACGGTTTCCGCCCCGACGACAGACGGATAATCTAGCTCGATAAACGTGATCCACGCTCGCGTTTCGCGATAAATAAATCAATGGTTCGCGTGGAAACGCTCGTTACGCGCCACGCGAGCGATATTCGCCGCGGCCTCGATCGCGCGCGATACCGATCCGTAATCAGAAGTAATTGCATGGGACTCTTTTCAGTTTGCTCGTTTCTGGGCAGGCGCGCGCGTGATTGAATTTATAATGGCCTTTCATTCGCTGAATCGTCGTTCCGCTCGCGAGCTACTCGCGGAATATACGTATGTGCGCCGCGGTGTATTTTCTTTGTTCGAACCGGGGGGATGTAGGAATTTTCGATGCAAGCAATTCGATCATTTGCGAATGGAGTAGCTTTCTATCACAAAAGCTTTCTCAACGAAGTCTTTCACGTGATTTATATTCTTGAAACACTCTGAACTCGATAATTTTCAACGATTAAATTACTTCGTAAAAGTGTTAATTACACCTTCGAACGGTATCACTTCGCTGAACTAAGAACACACTTGAAAGTAATAATTTCCTACGAGACCGATAACTCGAAAATCTAATAGCAATTGGGGGTAGGTACAAACGATCAAGCTACGTTTCCCTTCTTTCCAATTATAACGAACATCGGAGTTGAAACAGCCGCGCTCCGCTCGTTATTAATCCCCGTCGATCGTAATTCTCGTTGAACCGGCGTACGTTCGTTGGTTAAAGAGCGACGTTAACGAAAATTTAACGGCGAGTTAACGACGCGACACGCTGAGCCAGTAACCCATAAATGCGTGCACCGGGGATTGAACAGAGCCACTGCAGAGGACGAGAGACAGAGAGAGAGAGTACGAAAGAGGAAGACAGAGGAGCAAAGAGAAACGAAACGGGAGGAGAGAGAGAAAGAGAAAGAAGGGGACCAAGAGGGGGAGAAATCTGTGAGCGCCACCCTTTCGTATGCAAATTCTGGAACACCTGGAGGCAAAGGTCGCATGCAAATCAGCCCTGTAGCCATCTGATCGGACCCAACCGCGGCTCCCCGTGCAAACACGTGTTTTTTACAGCCTCCGAAAATCGTGTCGGTGTTCGCATATTTTTTCCGCTTTTTTTTTCTCCTTCCTACCCTCTCTCTCTCTCTCTCCCCCCTTTTTTCCACACACGTTTCTCGTTCCACTGCTGCTCTTTAACGGCGCGCGATTTCGGAAAACACCGATCGACCAACCGGAATATATTTTCACGCGATTCACACGGCCGCGCGACGTTCTGTTTGCCGACAAGCGAAACGATTTTCATGGCAAATATCAACTGGCCGGCTTCACAGAGGGACCCGGAGGGTAGGCAAAAAAAAAAAAA
>NW_017100265.1:2099009-2181696 GCF_001263275.1 Habropoda laboriosa | reverse complement strand
TTCCTCCCCCGCCGCGAAACTCGTCACCACTCGACTCTCTCTCTCTGCCATCACCATTAATTCGCGAACGTGTCTCTTGCAGAGAGAGAGAGAGAGAAAAAAAACGGACGAAAAAATCTGCACCACCGGTGAAAACAACAAATTCGATCCTCGCGGCCCGCGAATCGACCATCGAGACGATTAATTCAACGTGCACGCGCGCGCACCGTGTGTAAACTTCGGGAAAATGCAACAGTCGAGAGAATCTGATCGGCGTTGTTTCGTCGTTCGAAGAGATCGTACTACTCTAAACCATCTCTGGACACTTCCATTTTACCGTCACGAAGAGAGGACGCTGGATCGATCGATTTCAAGGTGCGAATTAATGGCGGGTAATTTTCCGTGATCGCCGATAAGGGCGTCGATCCGCGCGTTATAATTGATCACCGATCGATCTTTCGCGCGGCGCGATCATCTCTTTAGCATGATTTATTCAGTGACGCGCGCAACGTGATCCGATCGCGCGGAATTCAGAGGACGGGAGTTGTTTATTATTCATGCGGCGACGCTGCGTTCATTTTTCCGCGTTAGATTTCTGTTGATCATCGTGATCAGTGTTTCACCGCGGTTTTGAATAATAGGATACACGTGGCTGGTGGCTCGAGAGAAAAAAAGGAAAGAAAGAAGTAACGACCGCGTAAATCCCTCGATTTTCTAAACGAAAGAAAACTTGGATTACGATTAACGCACGTCTCGCATGCAACCTGTGTTTCTTAATGCACCTTAACAACTCCGACGGGCATAAAACGTTGTAGTTAGGTAAATTAGATCCTGATTAGATACCGGGAAACCGCGAAACCGTATTCCACGAAACGGTCCATAATTAATTAAAATTCTCCCCGACGAAGAGTAATTAACCATCACGCGGGGCATACCAATCAAAATTAAAATCTCTCTCCTGGTCTGAACAAAGAAAGAACTCGTAAAGCAGCGGCGAAGCAGCAATTTCCTACCCTCGTAAACCTACATAATATACATTACCCACTATATACCTCACCGACATTTTATCGTTAGCCAGCAAACCCCAGACCGTACCCGAAGAAACTGTTCCTTCAGATTTCCAACGACGTTTAAGCCTAACATATGTAAGTATACACACGGAGGGATAAAGAAACAGAGGATGATACACATATCTGCTGGGTGGTCCCGCGAAAAGGAATCTATCCAATTACCCCCTTTTAATTGCCCGTTTCTCGGGCATTCCATGGCCGCCTCGAGGCACGTCCATTTCATATGCAGGCATTCCGAATGCAAATACGTCCGGCAGACATATTAATTCCCGGCGTATTTCCACCACCTATAGGGGCGTGCGCAGATTTTTCGTTTCTTCTTTCTCTCCTCTCCCCATTTTTCCTGCTTTTTTTTGGTCATTCTCTACCTTTTCTTTTATTTCTTCGGGCGGCATACAGTGGCCCACAGCGGTGCAGCCGTGAAAGTAAGAAGAATCTGAAAGCGAGTGGTGGACGGTGCACACCGTCGTCGTCCACCGCTGCCCGGCTCGCCAACGCTTTCTAATTATTCTCTTCGTTAACGACCCCGGCCCCTTAATTGGCCAACGTGACGATACAAATCGTAGTTTCTTCCATACATATGTATGCGCGATGTAAATTCGAGTAAACGCCGCGATATGAGAGCACCGCTCGGGATAGAGATGTCACCGCTACCCTGAAATACGCCCGCAACAACTGCTTAATTATGCGCGAAACCAACCTCGATTTTGCTTCTCCTTTCTACCTGCTGCTGATCGTACAAATACGTGCTACCGTTTTTTCTACCCTTACACCGGGGGTCGTTCTTTCTTCTTTTTTTTTCATTTAGAGCAGAGAGTAGGATATATTGCGCGTACGATATCTCCTCGAGGATATACACCGGGCACTTTCATCTTCGTCAACGTCTTCGAGTTTTTGTTGCAGCCCGGTCAAACGAGCTTTAATGGTTCGAATGGAGACTGTAATTTAGTCTCCTCGAGAAATTATCTTTGGCTGGTCGGTATTTGTGTTGTCTCGATTTGTTTTAAGGGGGTACATTACCTTGAGGCTTTTAAAAATTGGTTTGCGAATTTTTTTTTAGACTGTTAACTGTTAAATGCAAAGTTCCTATTTTTTCCGAGGATGTAAATGCAACTTTCAGCTTCTTTCTCTAATTTTTAGAAAGTAAAAATGTTACAATGTGAAGTGTTAAATATTTGTTTTGTCAAGGATTATGTCGAGAATGTTACGTCGTTGGGAATTTATTCAAATTTTGAAAACCCTTTCACAAAAAGCATATCCTTAAATATTTCAGATGAGAATCTGTTAAGCATCGATAAAAGTTTCGTTAATTTTAGAATTTTTGCTTGTCTAAAACTTTCATTTGAAACGTGATACGAAGCTTCGTTTCTTTCAAGATTTTTTCAACCCCAGGAAACCTGCGATTTCAACTTTGTCGCAGTTTCAGGCGATCGTCTCGCGAGCAACTGCATTTTCCCCTCGCGAATTTCTCTTTTTTCTCTCTCTCCTTCCAAGAAGGTACGAGGGACAGACACGCGGCTGATAGGCATGAATTAGTCCGAAACGCGGTTCGAAGTTCGGCAAGTTCGACCCTCCTTGGCAATTATTGATCTGATAATAGTCGCGAGCCAACCGGTGCACACGATCCGCCTATTTAAGTTCGTTACGTGCACGAAATGCACTTTCGAGTTTCTCAACTCTTTCGGCCGAGTGCGCTCGTTGTCAGCTTAAATAATTGAAACGTCCGTCCGATTCCGTTGTGACACTGTGTACACTTCCGTGAAACAAAAATAGCAATTTCTACAATATTTTATTGAGAACGATTGAAATATCGCGCAAGAATGTTCTCTGTTTCACAGCAATAAAACTATCCTCCTCTTTAGGAAAAAAAGATGATCGATAAGGAGCTGCGTGAATTGTTTCGAAGTTAAGTTCGCTTGACGATCATTTCTAAATCTCAAATTCGAACCTTTAATTCTTTACCAATTATCTTACCTTTCTCTTACAAAAAAGAACAACGATATCAATTTTATCATTTTATAAAAAATTTTAACAATACCAAATAATTTGACTCTACAGCTCCTCAATTATATTTCCAAATTCATCCTGCGTAATTCCAACAGCAATGCAATTTCAAATTTTCCACCTGGAGTGGCAAAGAAAAAAGAGAAAACGGAAGGAAAAATCGGAAAAAGGAAGTCGTTGAAAAGTTTCATAGCAGTTTCGCGGATCGCTACCGTTCCGTCGAGTTGTTCGTGGTTCATAAATCGACATCGCGTGCAATTATACACGCGTCCGATAAATCAGTTTTTTTCCACCGATGACACTTTTGTAACGGGGCCGCTCGCGTGAAACGTCTCGTAATATTATCATCCCTGCTTGTTTCCCTCGGTCTCTGTGAACGCGCTTGTTTACTCGCTCGCGTTCACCCGGCGGCGTTTATCGGCGTTGCGTGTACGGTGCCACATGACGTTCAGGAATTTTTTAATGGTGTCCATTGCGCCGGAGGTTCGTTAAATTTCACAGAGAAATATGGCTGGTTTCTGGCGCGGCTGCACAAACCCGACCGCGCTGCTCGTAAACACGCGGCCGAACCTTAAATTTTTCCTAATAAGGACACGCTATCTGGCCCATTATCGGGCCTCCGCTCACCATTGTCCCGTTAAGACACACCGTAATCGGGCCCCGTTCCAGATAACGCGTAATTAATTATGGGGCGCGAGGAGATTAGCGGCGGACAGCCACCGGAGTGTGCTTTTTAGGGACTCCTGTCTGTTAGGGGAGAACTTTTTTTCCTCTCCTTTGCTTTTTTATACACGGTTCTGTACGGTGATCTTGATCACCCTTCGATGCATTCGATCTTTTCCTTTTCTCCTCTGCCGGAGGAAATGGATATTTGTAATTTTAGTTTCGGGGCTGTTGAAGAGGGATAATTTATATAATTGAGATAAAAAGGGTGGAGTTAGATAAGGGATGATTCGTACTTACGGATAGGCGTCGTGAAGTGTATACGATTATTGGATTAACGTGTAGATGTTTGATTTTGTACGTTTCGTGTAATTTATGAAGAAGTGCACGAACAGATTGTGCAACGAATGGGTAAACGTGAAAGACTATAAGTGAGTATAATTCAAACGACGATAAACACTGGGATGAAATCGAAGAAGAAAAATTTGTCGTGATTGTGACTGCACACTAACATGAGTTTATCCAAAAAATGAGAATATGTTTGTTTATTATTTAGATTATCTAGAAAATAAGAAATATGAATTTTCAGTTTGAATTCAATTTTCCGAAATTTCTCCTTATCAAATATTCTCGACATTTTTCTTTCAACTCTTCCCGTTACACAAGCTCAACCGAGAAACAACGAAATCACAAGGGCAGTTCTCCCACGTTTCACTCGAAGAAGTAAAAATTAGTTTTTACGTCCGATAGAGGAATTCGAAATCTGTTCGATCAGAATCGTAAAAGGTGGTAACAAGAAGATGCTACCAAAAAAGAATACGACACCTCTCCGCTTATCTCGATCATACCGGGGACACGCTCGAAATGCACGCAAACAGGAACACTAGATTAACGCATTCCTCGACGATACTTCCTCCGCTTTAGGGTCCAAGAGGAATTATCCAGGGTGCAGAGGCGGACGGGGGGAGGGTGGCGTAGATCATGGCATTGAGACAGGAGGCCGGGCTCATCGAGTCCATTGGCCCTGGTTTTATAACGATGACATCGAACGTAAATCGTCATTTTTATCGTGGCGCTTTATTCTCCTTACGCTCGTCTCGCCGTGCTTTCGAAATTCTCTGGTCCCCTCGAAAAAGAACCTGCCGCCGTGAGTCGGTTCCTTGACCCTACAACCGGGGGAATTTTAAACGCCTCTGAACAATCGTCGGATTCCTTCGAGATCGGACGGAATATTCTTCTCCCTTTATCCTCCTCTTTATATATATATATATGTATATACATACATCCTGCCTCGTCGTCTTCGTCGCCGTCGTCGTGATCAGAAAAACGAAATCGTTGCTTCACACTCCCTCGAGAGAGAGAGAGAGAGAGAGAGAGAAAGAGAATGAAAGATAGAGAGGGAGAAGAGAGGGTGGTGTTAAAACGAATAAGCCTTTTTTCTTCTTTTCGCTTTTCATCGTCGTCACGAACCGCAACCGCGCAACCAGCCTAACGATCCAACGATTTATAAGCGATCAACGACCGATTCGAGCATGAAACCAGAGGCTGTACTTTTTTAATTAACGCGCCTTTAATTAGCGGTAAAAATCGTCTCGCTCGCGATCTCAAATTGGACTGCTCTCTTAAATCAGTTGAAAAGACTTGGGAAGGTAGAGGAGAAAGGAATTACGGGACGGGAAGAAACTGAACGCGGAGCGTCGATGAAAATACATCATGGGGTCCGGGGCGTGTGTATTTCTTTCCCGTTCCTTCCCGACCTCGCTTGGTTTCTTTGTTTTCCCTTTTTCCCCCTTTTCTTCTCTATCTTTCTCTCTTTTTCCCTCTTCCCACCTCCCTCCTCCCGCCTCCTCCTTCTTCTCAGCCTCTTTTCAAATTGACTCCGTGCACGCGAACGCAAGCCAAACCGTTCTCTCTCTAGGCAGCTCGCCACGACGACGACGGCTCGTGTGAGCGGCCAAGCAACGTCCATAATTAATGATAATTGTTCAACTAGCTTGATGGCTTTAATTAAAGGCAGTTCTGCAATTCCGCGCGGCGAGCTTACTCCTATTTTCCCGTCTCCTCTTTTTTTTTCTCCCTCCCTCTCTCTCTCTCTCTCTCTGTACAGAACCCGCGCCCTCAACTGTGTATATCGCGCGCTCTTTTTCCCTCTGACGTCTGGTCTTTCTTTTTTTTTTTTTTCTTCATCGTCTCGCGAGCAGTTTTCTGCGGCGCAGTTAACGTTTCAACAAGCCAGCCCTATCTACCGGCGAGATCGAAAATCCACGCTTGAACTTGACGAATCGAAAACAAAAGGCGATCCATTATTGCCTTCGTGTCAGCATAATGAATCAAGAGCTATGGAATTTCATGGTTTCGGCGTGTAATTAGCCGCGGAACGCGAGAATTATCCCGTTAACGATTTCTACGGAACCCTCGTTAGACGAGGGAACACTCGTTACCCGAACGCCCTATTATTTCGAGGCGCCGTTTTTTCCACTCGTTTCTTTTTCCTACTATTTTCGTATTGTGCTGCTACCATTTGTTATTTTTCTTCTTTTTTTTTCTTGTCATTATCGTGCAACGAGCCGTCGAATTATTAACGGTTTATTAACTGGAATCTCTTACTGCAGCGTTGTCTCGTTACGGTTTTTTGATGGATCAAAAATGGCTTTTGCGCGGTTGCAGTTAGCGCAGCAAACATAACTAATAGTCGCGTATCTTATTCCCTTTATAATTTGATCTTTTTCTATTCTCTCCGAAACAAAGTAATTGCATCTTATGAATATCAACGAGGAAGAAAATTACGCGTGCTGCTACTTAGTTCCAACAAACAACCGTGTAAGTTGCAATTCTACTTCGCTAGATTTATCACTTCGCTGCGATGCCTTTTGAACGAACAACGAAACGCTGTTCGTCGAAGTGAGTTCAGAAGAAAAATTCTTCCATTAGAACGCGTAAAGAGTGTTATTCAACGGTTAACTGTACCACCGCGTGCAACAGAATGAAAATTTAATCTCTCGGAAGGAGAACGTCATACGGGAAGAATTCTAAGGGAAGTATACCAAAAGTCGAACTACCGTCATTTACCAACCGAGCTAACCCTTTAAAGTCCATCTCCGTAATTCTACGTTTGTCGCGTACTACCTGGAAATTTCACCTCCATTTCATTTCGCATATCATTACCTATTGATTTCCCGTAATGTTCGCGTATTATTATCCATTTTCCGAAAATTTACTCAGCTCTTAAGGGGTTAAATATGCCCCATTTGGTGGCTAACAACCATCATTACGCAAATAATCGTTCCCGAATCGAAACGGTACAACCACGCTGAATCGTTACCTAAGATCATACTACGAGGACATCGGACACCCTGAAACGTCGGATTATCGGGGCGATTGAAGAAAGGTAGGCGCAGAGCGAGTACGCGTGTATTTCTATTCGACACCGTCGAGTGTCTAATGCCCGTAAAAGCTCGACGATGAAGGCGTCGGTTTGCAAGCCCCTCTCTCTCTCTCTCTCTCTCTCTCTCACGTGGTCCTTGTCTAAAAGTCGAAGTTATCGTCTGCCTTTTTTACCAAACCCCCCGTGCTGCGCTCCTCGGATTCCTCCGTAGAAGAACCCTTTTGCGCGCACGAGAAGAACGCCGCTCGGCCCTGCCATGTGTTTCGAATGAATTTACATGACGTCCCGGCGTGTAGCTATGTCACTTTTTGCGCGTGTGCGTGCGTACGTATATGCACGACGGCCAGCATGTGGGCAGAGATTCCCTGCAGCGGCAGATGTTGGACCATCTTCCCAGTGTGCCCCTTCGAGATACGAAACTCGCCATGATTATACCCTATCTGGCCGGCGAGGGCAGGGCCGTATCGTCTTGCTGGATTCTTCGGCGCCTCGATCTGCCCCGATGACGTAACTGGCCCATCCCAACAACCCCTTCGAGCGCGAAAACATTCTCTCTTTCGTTTTTCTACTTCCTCTCTCGCCTTTCCTTCTTTAACTTCTCTCTCTCTCTCTCTCTGTGTTTTTTTTCTTTCTTTCGTTGCAACATGTTGATGGTTCGGTGAGGAATTGCTGTTACCTCGGTCATTAGGGACCCCCCGTGTGATAATGGTGGGAATGGTGTCTAGGGGGTAGTTTAGGATTGCAGCGTGGATTGTTTTATTGTTCGAGAGGTTGGCGAAACGATTTTTGTGGATTCGAGGGTTGTGGATAGATATGTGTTGTAACGTGTCGAGTTTTCTGTTCAGAGATAAGATGCGAGTTTCTCGAGATAGCAGTATGCGCGTGTGCGTGTATGTGTTAGCGTCCTGTTTCTCGTAGTTTGCTTAAAGGGGAGGTTTTTCAGTGCAGGGCGTGTGCTTTTGGTTTGTCGAGGTTTGTTTAGAAGCGTTTCGTGTGATAAGTGGAACGAGATAATTCGGCGAGATTTCTCAGTCTAGCGGTACGTATATCATTTTCGTGTGACAGTGATGAATTTACGAGGAAACTTTTTTTTTTTTCCCTCCACGTGGACCGTTGATGGCTCGTTAGATATCTAGCCAGTTTTCTCGAGTTTTACGTAATAACGACCGTTAGAAGCCCCACGTTCTTTCATTTTTACCGATTTCGTGGTAACGTTCGTGTTTACGAATCGAAGCTGGTGGGTTAGATCGAGAATTCTCAAAGTGCGGGAGAAAAGTATCAACCGTGATCACTTCACTTGCGACTATATATCTACATACATATTATACATTCTGAAAAATTGCATTACCGACTTTTTGCTCGTGCACTGCGTTCGAGTTCCGACACTTCCGACCGAATTTTCCGCCATTTCGCGGGAGGATTCTTACCGAAATCGCCACTAAGCAACATGCACACTTCCAACCCGAGCGTAGCACACCTGAAACAAACAGAGAAAATCGTCGATCAATACGAGAACATGTTTCTGTCGAAACAGAAATAAAATTTAAAAAAAGGAAGCATAGAGGGGAGAGGAAATTCACTGCAGGATCTCCATATATTTTTTGTTTCTTTTCACGTGAAACGGTGATTCGAACGAGCTGCAACGAGTTTCTCGGATTACAAGTGTACTCGATACCGGCCCACCAAAAAATGGCAAGGATGAATGGAGAAAAAAAAGAGCAGCCGGTAAATATACGCGAAGAGTTGGTCAACCGAGTGACGAATGAAACGGTATCGACGTGATTTTTCGGTATTTTTCGACCGTATTTCCCACGAAATGTTTTATTTCTCTCTTCCATCCCCCTCCCAATCCTCCCGCTCTTTCGTTTCAGTTATTTTTTCTCTTTTTTTTTCGTTACCATAGCTCTGACCGTTTGGCCTACATCGGACAAGCGGATAATTCGAGCCCTCGTTTCGAGACACAGGAAATGAGTGCGCGGCTTGACCGGTACGCTCCCGCTTAATAATAATTATTATTATTCCGAGGCGGGGTATCAATCATACGGATTTCGTGACTCTAACTTCACGGAATCACGGGGACACGGCCGACGTGCCGAATGAAAACACGACGAATTCGGAAAAAAAAGAGGAAGAAGAAAGAAGGAGAGAACGTCACGTCTCTTCGCCGGACGTTAATGAACGTGGGGAAATGACAATACCGCGGAGAAATTACATGCTCGAACCCTCTCCTGCGATATTCTCCAACGAATCGCCATTAAGTAAATTGGACGTATGGATGAGACAGTGATTACGATTATGCTCGATCGGGACACCGGGTATTTTCGAACGAATTAGCGTTCTCATGAAATGGGTGTGGTACCTGAATGTCTCTATCACTTTTCGATATTACGAAAAACAACCGAGAGTACACATAGCCGTGTGTACGATCTCGAAGGAAACGTACCACGAGAGATTCGACATTCAGATTAAAAAAAAAAAGAAGAAGCAATAATAAAATAGTCAAAGTACAATTTCCTTGGGCAATATCAAACGGCGGTATAATTTCCAAGATTTCCGGATACCTAAACAACGGTGCAATTTCTACGGAAATTTCGAATTACCACATTGCAACCTCCGACAATGTTGAGTATCGTTCATCCATCGCTATGCTAGCCATAGAAATTTCAAATTGAAGCAAAGTAAGGACAACTTTATCAAAACCAATCTGACAACCACCCTCGAACAATGTTCACCTCGAGCCATGCAAAGTGGTTGCAACAAAATTCTCCACGGTCTAAGACCGCCCCTGTAACGTGCTGCACCAGGGTAGAGAAATTGCAAGCTTGTCCGAGTGTGAGCATTCGCGTCAGAAATAAAATTTGTCCCGCATATCGTGCTCGAAGCAGTGCCGAAAAATGTCGTGCAACGTGTTCCGTGTTGTTCACGCGCGTGCAAACGACGACGATCCGGCAGAGGTGCGCGAAATGAATTCAAATTAGCAACACACCGTCCTGTCCAGCAGACACGATTGTATCTTTCGCATCGCGGCGGCAACAAGCAGCAACAACAGCTTTTTTGTTGCAAATTGATCCCGACCGAAAAGCCAATTTCATGCTCCGTTCAAGACGCGCTTCGGCTTCGCTCTTAGTGCATTACGTATTCCGGCCTGCCCCGCCTTCTCATATTATTGCTCGACTCTCTCTGCTTTTTTCATTTTTTTCTTTCCGTTTTTTTTTTTTTTTTTTTTTGGTATTTTTATTTTCATTCCCAACTTCTTCCTCCTCCTCCTACCTTTCTATCTTGTCTTCTTCTTCTTCCCTGCCTGCTTCTTCTTCTTCTTCGGGGTTAGGTTATCAGGCTCCATGGTAAACCGAGCGTTCATTATAATCGCATCAAGACGAGGAGGATGATGTCGACGGGGGAGGGCAAGGGGCCCCAGGAAAGGGCACTGGCCAGCGGATTCTTCGATGTAATTTTGTTCTACGACGTGCAACGACCCGGCTAATTTCGACCGGGTTGCCTCCAGATCTCGAGAATCGCGCGTGGACTTCTGCCCGCGTTCCTCTTATGTTAGTCGCGCGGGAATTTCGCTCGAGATGTTCCTCTCTCGAGAAGATTATTATCCTTGATTGTGCGGCAATATTTTCAAGTGTTTTTTTTTTTTTCTTTCATTTGAATTTTGGAGTATTTGGTTTTTCAGTTTGGTATAAGTATCTTCTTCTGTTTCTGGGTTTTACGATCATTTTTCTACTCTTTCTTTTGTGATAATAGAATTGTCACGGTGGTTCGACGATTCTTTCATTTCCTCGTGTTTATAAGAATTTTCTGCTGGATGAGTTTGTTTTAATTAAGGTCTTTTATGGAAGTTTTTATAATTTTACTTTGGCTGCGAAAGCTTTGTGGGGTTTATTTACGCATCGGTGCAGTTTTTCACTCGAGAAATTCAACCGTTTGATAAACTTTGGGATCTGTTTGACGCGTTTCTACTGCGAACACGTTTTCTGTTTTTGTTTTCATCGGTTTTCTGGTAGACAATTTCTTAACGACGAAATAATATCGTGGAAATTTCGTGACTGCTAAATATTGCCTCCATTGAAGCTTTGAAAATTGCACAGTTGAGTGTGAATGCGTATGGTACGTGGAGCATTTCGATCATTGTTGCCAATTATTAAACAACGACGTCCTTAAATTTTTCAATGATCAGAGTGCGTGTTTAGATTAGCAATATTGTACAAATAAAAATTTTAAACCAGAAAATACTATAATGTCACATTTCAGCTAGCACACTGCGTAATATATAAATTACATTCGTTATTCTTCCGAGCAAACAAACACACGTCCGATTATGATTTTGAAAATAGTAAATACGAGATAATGGATGGAACAGAGGGTTCGAGTCACACGACTGTTTGCTACAAACCGAAGGTAGATTTTCTAAATTCTAGCCGCGTCAACCCTTTACCTGCTCCCCTTAGAATAAATATTACCAGGACAGATCCGCCGTGTATTATATTATAATGGCGCAGGCATACTAATGGAGCGCACCGAGGTTCGTCAGAAAACGACGCTTTCGATGGCACACAGATGGTCCAGCGGCGTAGCCCTTAACCCTTCGACGCGGAAATTTCTTCGTATCGAAGAATGATGGGCCGAGGGGCGCCTATTAATATTCCTTAGACTACGAGCGTCCCGTGAGAAAATTCCACAAGGGTGTTTTTCCTTCGTCTATTAGCATAAGGCGATGATCCTTTCGTTTCTCACGGAACGTATCCCGTTCATCATCTCGATTAATAAATTCTGGCCACCTCTAACTTCGTTTTCTGTTACATTCGATCCAATGGAACCCAATGTTTCTTACTTTTCGTGGAATTCTGTTTAGAAAGAGTTTCTGCCACTCGTTTGAAGATTGTAATTTGTTTTGTGTCGTGGAAATGAAAATTGGGTAACTTAGTCGAGCTGCAGACGAGCGAAACTCTGGATCTCGAAAATCTCTGAAACTTTGAAACTCTAAAACTGCGGCACTTTACAACTCTGAAACTCTGGAACTTTAAAATTCTAAAACTCTGAAATTCTGAAACTCTGAAGCTTCTCCAAATGAATTTTTCATTCTCTGGTTGCAGATACATTTAATCCGTTTAATAATAAGATTGATAGTGAAATGTTATTTGACCTGGAAAATATATAATCCAAGTGTCAGATAGTTAACGGTTCGCGAAACCTACCCTGTTCAAGGTTTCAACCCTTTCACGGAGGGAATTTTCATAAAATTCTCATAAATAACCGTCCTTATTTATGCACGATATTTATACGCTACGCATGAGTTGAAAAGGCAGCCCTCGTGAAGTTTTCGGTATAGGTATCGACCTAACGTCGCCTCGAAAGGGGTGGAAAGGAAGAATAGAGGATCTATTCGCAGAAGATTGCTTCTGAAGCATCGTGATCGTATTCTGTTTCCAACACGGTTACGTCTCGATGCAAATTTGGACATTTTCTACACGATGACGAGATTGAAATTAATACTTGAGCGATGGCAAGCGAGTAACTGACGAATCACGTAGAAAATATTTCCAAGGTTTATTCAATTTATATTAAATAACTCGTTACATTAAAGATAAGCGTTTACTAGACCCTTCAAGCGAAATATAGCCGTACTTCGCGTAACCTGCACACTGTGCTCCTTTACTTCAATTTTACCGTAGAAAATTTCGAAAGTACGGTCGCGAAGTATTTCACTTCTCAGATAAAACTGAATTCTCCATGCATAGAAAATTTCACTAACCCGGCACGAACACTGCAGATAAAATTTTCAAAGAAAAACGTAGACTTCCTACTACCGTTAACACCATACGACAAATTTATATTAACACTAAAGAATTGAACTTAAAAAGACAGCGTATAATTAAACAGTCAGATAACTGCAGCATTCACCCCGAAACGCACTCGCTCGTTCTCGTTCGCCTCTTTATCCACTTCATAACGGAAAAATCACTTTTCAGCCGGCCTACCCACGCAATAACGATCCCATCAGCCCCCCAAATCGTTCTCTAGATCGCCACTAAATTATCCAATAAAGTGCAGCGCCGTTACTCTCGTCCAATACCCGTCACCGGTCATGCACGACACAACGTTCGGTCTTTTCGCTCGTGGCACGGAACGAAAACGTCCCGTCCAACGATTATCCCTCTCCATCCATTCCCCTCTCTCTGTCTATCTATCTGTCCCTCTTTGTTCCAGCAAAATATTCCTCGTTGTAGCGCGGGACAAGGGTGAGAGCAAAAGGAAGCACGAAAGAGAGAGAGGGAGAGAAAGACGCGGAAAGTTAGCCTCGAAATCCGTCGAGATGAAAAGAACCAAGGAGAAGAGGAGGGAGGGAGGTATGAAGAGAGGGTGAAACGCAGAGGAAAAGTCACGTAGAACTTTTTTCCGGATGGTGAATTTTTCGAAGCCCTCGAAGGCTCTCTCGCAGAGAGGGTAAGAGGAGAAACGGGAGAGGAAGGAGAGAGTCAGTCCCCATCGTCGCGAAATCGACGAGCAAATACTTAAGGCGTAACCTCGTTACGCCGGCAGCCAGTGGAAAAGCGAGAAAAATCCACTCGACGACGGTGCTGGCGGCGGCGGCGACGGCGTGGAAAACTCGCTTCCGGCCGTTCGGCGTCCCTTCGACCGGTTCCAAATACCGACGATGGTGAAAAATGGCCCGTGAGTTTTGCACGCCGCGCGCTACCCGAAAACACGGGGACACGTCTCGCGGAAAATTTCCTCGCGCGACCCTTTGACGAGCGCCCCGTCACGACCTCTTTCCTTTTTTTTCGATTCAACCGACTTGGCGAGACTTCGAAGCACCCTCGCGGAGGAAGTGATCAATCGAACAGGGTCGAATGAGATGAAATAGCTTGATAGGTGTGTGGAGAAACAAACGTGGGAGGATTTGATTGCTGCAGATCGTTGGAAGTGTGAAATTTTTGTTTTTACTCTTTTTCTGAGAATCGTCAATTTTGAAGCGATAGTGTTAGAATTGTGAACTTGAGTAGAGTGAAGTTTCTTTGCAGACATTTTCTGAAATTTTTGTTTTAACCCTTTGAGTGTTTATCCAGTAATGCTTAAAATTTACTTTGTAATAGGTTCAGATAGGATATAACATTGTGAAGAGAATGAGTGCATTCGTAGTTGGTTGAAATGATTAAAAATTAGGTAAGAAAAAATTAAAACGTTTTCACATTAGTCATAATTTAAGTTATAAAAAAAGTTTCCACTTTTTTAGCACATTTTAGTCAGCACTCGAAAAGGAATGATTTTAATAAGAAGTAATGGAGCTGCTGTGACATTTAATAGTAAAAAAGGTAATATTAATACAAACTTTGGAAAAATTTTAACGTATTATAATTCTAACTGTTCGGTAACTGAATATTATTAGAGAAATATATATTAGAATTTTGGTGGGTGTTGAAATTAATCATACCGATGATAAAGTTAAAGCTGTCACAATCTAGAGAAAACTTTGTCTAAATTTCGCCCGTAATCCGAATTTCCTAGTAATCGAGTATTACAGTAGAAGCAAACCATCGCTAATGAACGTGAACTATGACAAAAGGCGACATCAAAGAGGCTCGAAGGGATCCAGAGGCGCCAGAAGACAGACAGACAAGAAAAAATCGAAAGGGGTGACACCAGGAACGTTCATGCTAAAGGGAATAGCATAAAGGGGGATGATTCCCGTGGAAAAGCAATAAGCTATTGTATGCTCCGACTCTCGCTAATTACGCCAATTTCAGCTAAAATGGGCTAAGTAAAGATATAAATGGATAGTTCTGCGCCTGCAGTAATTACCTAATTTGGCCATGCGTAATTACCGACGATTAGAGTGTCGCTTTCGAGACATTTCTCAGGCAGCTGCAGGTGATACCGACACCGTCGCAGATACCTAACTCACGAACGAAGACAACGCGACATTTTTAACCAAATTATCCAACTTCGCTAACGCACAACAGAAAACTTTCAATCCGACCAGCTTCGAATTTAAACCGTTCGCCTAAACTTGATAACTTTCAGACAAGTCGAATTATCCGTATTTAAACTTCCGACGATTTTGTCTATTTCCAAGAACTTACGTTACGTTCCTAAATACTCACACCTACCGATCACACTCTCACCGATGTTCATATCGCGCAAACACCGTGGAACTAGATATAAAGTTAAGCTAGATCCACGCTAACTTCGTTAATTGTCACCGAGACAATTCCCAGAAGCATCGAAACTTCCGAACTACCCAAGAACTTCGTTATATCCTTACAATAACGAAACTCTTCGAACTCCAGGTACAATCACCTTTCCCGATACAACGACGGTCGCAATCAATCTTCGAACTTCACCGTCCGAGTCGAAACAGTTAGCGCGAAGAAGTGGCACACCGTGAATAATAAAAAAGAAGATCTCGTAAGAGGATTATTTCTTTCCGCGAGCAGCGAGCAGGGGCGGGAGGGGTGGCTTGAAGTTCGAGGGAAAGAAAGCCGGAGGTTTTAGAATAAATCAAGTAGAAAGGCTTGCGTGGGTCCACGGTTAGAAATATTCGGCGATTGCTTTGTACGAGGCCGCTGCACGGGACCGAGGCCTTAAAACGAACAGGAGAAAAACGACTCGATTCGACGAGGACAGAGAGAAAACCGCTGGTCGGAGAAAGAGGGACCGGCGAGGGGAACGAAAAGAGAAAGAGAGAGAGAGAGAGAAGGCAAAAGAAGGCGAACGAACGTGGGCCTGGCCACGTTACAGCAGCTACGACTGAAGATATCAATCAACGGGCGCATTGTACTCAGGGATAATTTGACGCGCGGCTGAAAGGGCCAGATCTCAAATTCCACGATCGGATAATGGCCCCTATAAGGCCCCGAGGAGGCAGAACCTCTGGGGTATCTACCGAACCGCAGCCTGTACCGGGGGACGTTGATGCGCGCGCGCGTTCACAGCCTCCGCGCGCCTCGATTGTCTTCTTCTGGGGCTAAGCCTTTATTTTCGTTCCAAGACACACATTGTCCCGCTTCTCGGAACAGATTACTCAGAGATCGCGTAACGAATCGATCGCGTCGATTTCATTCACGACGCTATCTGATACTACTACCGCTCCCTGCCTGGCTCGTCCTTCCTGCCGATTGAGTGTTTAAATCCGGCGACTTTTAAATTTACCTCGTAAAGTAAGTAATTTTGTGGCCAGAGTCGAGGAACAGCGCGAATACAGATGGGACGTGTGTCAATTTTGAGAGGAAGCTTTTGGTGAAGTTGCTTTGGAGATTATGGACAAGTTCTTCTTGTCGTGTCGTTAGAAATAAGTTGGAGAATTAATAAATAGGTTTGACAAACTGAGTGAGCTTATTCACGTTCGAATTTTCTTTCAATTTCTCGGAAAAGCGCGAACAGATTTCTATGATTTCACTGTTACATAGGAAATGTCAATTTTGACACGAAGTTTTTGGAGAACGAATAGGTTTCGATAAATTAAAATAATTTCTAACGTCCTTTGGAATTTTTCAGAAAAATAGCAAACTTCGTCGATCTTGAAATAATCCAATCAACAACTTCATTTCCAACCCCAAGATCGTACAACACTAAATTATCAGATCCTCAAATAATTTTCTCTTATTTTGGAGTAATTGTTTTACAGACTATTAAAAAGTTCAGTTCTACAAAATCACACTTCCCGTTATTATACCGTTACAAATAAACAAATAGGTTTCGATAAGCTACCAGGTAAATTCAAATAATTTCTAACGTTCTTTTCATTTTTTCCAAAGATCGTCGAACTTCGTCAACCTTCAATTTACGCAATCATCTTCATTTCCAACCCCAAAACATTTCCATTTCCAACTCCAATTCCAAAGACTTCGAGCAGGATAATCTATGACTCTATCACGAATGTTAAAAGAAGCACCGAAAGAAAAATTCCAGCCATAATACCGAACACAACTGAACGTAATATTCCAAAGAGAACCGCACACACCTGGTAGGTTGAAGTTCCAACATCCGAACCGCGAGCACAAAAGATTACAAAATTACTTTTAGACCAGAATGGCTCGTTCACTTTTGTATCACCGGTACATCCATATTTTATTACACATTCCTACCAGGAACAGTCATAAATCAAGTCGATGCTCAAGTCGGAGCCCGCTTCGAGCAAGGTGTCCAACACTCGTCGAGCGTCCGACGGCCAACACGAGAGTTTCAACGATCGAAAGCACCGGCTAACCTGTTCGTTTCACACTAAACAGTTTCTCGTATCAGCTCGAACCTCGGAATCTTCCACACTTCTACTATCCACACACGACGACGAAAAATCATTGGACGAGTTATCGAGCAAGATTTATACCCAACTGGTTGCTTTCGAGGCGACGCGATTTCGAAACGCCTCTCCTCTCGCCACGATGAATTATAGAAGTTGACTGATTTTGTCCCGGCCAGCACGATAAAAAATTATGCGTACGCTCTCTCGGAGGCTGTTGCGCTGGCAACTGACGGCGTAAAATATTACAGCGATATCCGTCTCTAACGACTTGATCGCCTGTGATTAATACTCTTCTTGATAGTTCGCTCAACGAGCGATCCGAACTTCACCGTCTTCCACCTATCTCCTTCCCCGGCGTGAGCAATTTTTCCGGAAATAGAAAGATCGGGTACACACGTCTTCATCTTGTTTTACAGAAAGGCGAAACTGTTCGAAAGGGTTAATTGCCTTTGGGTTGAAATCACTGTGGGGTAGTTGGTGAACAGTTGTCAGTAGTCACTTGGAGTAGTTTAACACTGTTTGACGAGGCGAAGTGATCGAAAGGTATTAATTAGAAAAGTGAACGAACTTGCTTCATGTAGAAGTACACTGAATTTCTGAAATAACTTGCCTACGAGGTTGTGCAAGCTTTTCAAACTGATTTTTGCAATTAAAGTTCGATAATACATAAAGAGCACGAAATACAGCAAGGTTGAAAATCTGTCTGTAACGGTAAAATGAAACGAATAACTTCTAATGGATAACTTCTAACACTTAACTCCGGTACCCAGAGAACTACCGAAACTTGCGAAACGAATTTCAGAATGCATAACGAAACTTCTTTTATCACACCGAACGTATACTTGATACGCAACACTTAACTTTCCAAATCCTGCGAAATAGCGAAAAGAAAATAAACCTCGCTCGTCTGAATCTACCTAAATCGGAGCAAATCGAACTCGAAAACCACTTGAACTCAATTTCCCAGCGCACTATCGAGAAGTCCATACTTCTTTGGAACCTCTCGAACGTAAAACACCGTCGATCTAAAACCGACATCTATCCGACACCGATACCGTCACAATTGTAACTAAATTCTAGGGAAACTCGTGAAAATGTTTGGAACAGGTAGCAGCCACGCGTCACAGGAATATACAAGCTCGAGGAGACTTTTCTCTCGAGGTGGCCAGAAGCTGAATGGAACACTTGACTTGGCAATTCTGTCGAACGTAGGATTAAGAGGTAGCCGCGGCGAGAGTCGCTATTTTCGAGGATACAATGCAACCCCGAGGGCGCGGTTACCTGAACACGTGCTCTCTCTCTCTCTCTCTCCTCTTCCCGTACGAAATACGAGGAAATTTTTCGGGCTGGTCGACACGCGAGACACCGCTCTACAGGTGGACTCTCTCTGTCTCTTCTCGAGCTGCAGATTTGCGGTCAGCCTGTTTGCCTAACAGGTGGATCTATTCCGTGGACGATCGGCTGGGAAATTGTTTGCCCTGTCAACCGGAAGGTGGACAGGGCCAACTCTCCTTTGGGGAGTTCAAACTCTGTTTCGCTCTCCTCCGGACAAATTTACCCAGTACTTAGCCACCGGAGAGTTTATACTTAGACGGGAACTCGCGGTGGTCTCGCCACTTTGGCTAATAACATCTTCGAAGGCTGAATGGAGAGAACGACTCCGAGGAGGACTAATTCGTTTCATCGATTGTCTGGAATTACGCGAGACAGTTGGACGAATAAAGTGGGGTTTCTTTCTGAGAATGTGATTACAGGTTGGCGAGATTAACCGTTCGAACGGTGGAAGAAGCGGAGAAGACTGTAGAACTCAAACGTGATACTTCAACAGTCTGATATGTGCTGGAGAAATATTCGAGAAATTTTCATACAAACGAGATGGTGTTTGCTTCGGAACGTGGTATTAGTGTGAGGTGTCGTCTTGTTCGAAACTGGAGAAATTTGAAAAGAATTCGAATTAAATCTACACACTTCACCGTTAGCAGAAGCTTCAGGATCGTTCTTGGAAGCGAATGGGAAGTTCGAGTGTACGGAGGATGGTGCAGGGTTTAAGTTCGAGTACCGATTGAACGAAACGGAGGAGAAAATCACGGCTAGGCTTTTCATCGACTTTATTCACGGCGTTGACTCTTACCTCACTTGTTCGTTGCTGATTGGCGAGGAGGATCTCGTGACAAATGTTGCTGTCGGCTGCTAACACGTCCGTAAAAATCGAAAACGCTTTCTTCGGATTCGTCGATTCGTCTTGTAGGCCGATAACTGTACGAAAAATTTTCGTTTTTTCTTTTTTTCATTTCATTTAATCACACAATTTCGTTCTTCATTTTTTTCCCCCATTTCGGATCCTTCCCGGCAGAGATACTTGTTCACACTGTTTCCCGCACTAGCAGCGATGGCCTCGGTGCAAAAATTTCGCTTGTTCGTTCGTTATTCGTGTTCGTTACAGAATAATCGAACGGCACCACATACCTGACTCGAGCGGCTTCACCGACGTTCGTAATTTGCGACGGCCGGCTACAGGCAGCTACGGTGAGCCGTGTGCAAGCGAGTAGCATCGTAAATCTCGTCGTTTTCACCTTTTCGCCTCGCGGTTTCGCAAAGTGAACGTGTACGTGTACGAGCGTATCAGAAGAAGAAAAGATCGTGTTCACGCGATTCGGAGCACCACGTGGGCGATCGACGCGATCATGTTCGAATGCACCAAACCCCGTTACCAACGAAAGCCGTAACGTGTGTCTTCTTTAAACGGTCTCACTTGCGACGTAATATTTTTTTCGCATTTGTTTCTTTCACTCGTCGAATCAAATCGAACGTGTCGAACGAAACTTCGAAACCGGTGTGCGTTGATTCGTGTCGAATCGAAGAAACGAAACTCTCCTCTGTTCGAGGAGGATGTTCGACGAGATCGTCTTCAGGTGTTGAGGCAACTTCTCCGTATCCAATGTCTTCTGAAATTCTTTACGATTTCGAATGCTCCAAACGACGACCGACTTGGGTGATTTGAATCGCGGCCACCGTTGTACTCGGCGAGATCTTTCCAAACATCTGTTAGCCTCCGGAGTCTGGCCGTCGAGCGACTCTCCAAGGCCTGTCTCGGTTCTGTCATCGACTGCGGCGAACCCGGAGCAGGCACGTTCTAACAGAACAGGCTCTGAGATCTCGAAGTGTCTTCCTCGTAGTAATTGTTCCTCTTTGTTGTATATCGTAAGTAGAGTCGGCGCACGATATGCGATTTCTCGTTGTTAATTCTTCCGTACGATTCCCCCGAACGACTGGCTCGCGTTCCCATCGGAAAGGAACCGGTGTCGAGTTTTACGATCATTGGACGATTAGGCAAATCCATCGCGTAAGCGGTAACTCCGGCTTTCCCAGATGCTGATTATTACGTCGTGTCCAGGAAGGGACAGCGTAGGAAGAGAGTAGTAGATGAAGAGACTGCCCAGGAAGGTTCACACTGCCCGGCGGTCTGATCGCTGACGACTGAACGTCGTGGTAGCGTTTCGCCGCGTAGTAAGCCGGCTCTCACCCCGCCATCGGCCTCTCTTTCTCTGCCTCTCCACGAGGAGTGAGCAAGAGAGATAAATGATCGAAAGAAATGAAGAAAGAGCGAGAGAGAGAGAGAGAGAGAGAGTGAGCGAGCGAGCGCGCGCGAGAGAGGGAGGGAGAAAGAGAGAGAGAGCGACACCCGTCCTTTTCGACCCACTCTGACGTTCTGCGCGTCCTGAGAGCAGCATGCCCCCGTCCTCGTACACGCTCCGTTCTCTGCATTCACCCCCACCACGGCTCCTTTACGCTTTACCCCCACCACGCAAGCCACGATTCCCCCACCATCGTCCACCGTTCCCCCACCACCGCGCGACGAAAGTTCCTGCGATCACCGCTGGGCGGCACCAGCGTCCAAACTCTCGAACGAGACACCGTTCGAGCGTGGCGGGCAACAAAGGTCCCGTCGGTTAGCGCCGTTATGTGGGAGAGAACGCGCTCCACTGGTTGGTGGAAGGGGAGTGGTAACTACGGGAGTGAGTCGTTCACTTCCCCTCTCGTCGTGCTGCCACACGTTTCCCCTCCAACTTTATCGCTCCTCCTCCACCCCCACCGCGATGGCACGTGTTCCGTTCCACTCGATCTCGCGCGGACGAGGATCGTCCCGTCCTTGTCGCCGTTTGCCGTGCACCGAAGCTCCCGGTAGGGGTGGTAGAAGCGGCCGGTGGAGGGGATGGGCGAGAAATAACCGGCTGGTGGGGGGCAGAAGGACTTTGTAATGTAGCCAGCACGCGTCACGCGCTCTCCACGCTGCGACTATACTTGTGACGCGGTGAAAAGCGTCGTGATTTTTTCGAGAAAATTTTCTCGTCCTTGGTTCGACGATGTTTTTTAGGCGATTAGGAGGTTGTGTCGGAGAAATTTTTTTCGAGGGTTGATTTTACGTCACTGGAGATATTTTTGTTCACCTTGTCGAGAGGAACCTTGGTCTTTTATTCACTTTGCTCTTGGTTAACTTCGACAGAACGAGCGACGACGTAAAGGGAATACGATAGGTTTGTTTTTTGAGGCGGGGAACGAACGAGTTTGGAGATATATTCGAAATTCGTTTCACTGGTTCTGGGGCGTTATCGACTTATGGAACACAGTCTGTCGAGTTTATCGTGAAAAACCTGGAGGCATCCGTCACGTAGAGTGAAACTTGTGGTTGATGGTTGGAAAACGTTCTTATCGTATCATGCTGTGTTTGTCACGCGGTTTATTTATAGCTAATAACGCGGTTATCACTTCTGGCTGTCAAGGTACACACGACCACTTTCAGCTGTACCACGATAACGCGTCTACCAGAGGTTCTGTTCTGACGAAAGCAAACTGGTTTCAAGGGGGCAAACCTATTCACACCCGGTATAATCGTGTTTCCCGGTTTCACCGGAGAACGGACTGTGTTCGGTCCACACGATTCAACTTCGGTCTATTCCCTTTAAAAGCCCACTGGTGCCCGCGTCCACGTCCTTCCCAAGTGTTGTACCGCAGCGTCGTAAATTTGTGGGGACAGTTCGACCGGTCGTGTAGAAACGACGGAAATAGATTCTACGCGAAAGATATACCCGGTTTACCGATGAACATTTACAGTCGAACGTTCACCGTCGAGTCTAACTTCAAAAGATCGCTCTTAGTCGTTAGCCGACCATTACTCCCGTCACTTGGCCACGTGATTCCCGGTACGTTCCAAATAAACCTAATCGCGTGCTAACACCCGGTACGTAACCGTTCCGTTCTTACGCGTATATCCTTCCACAGCACTTTGAAGGTACATGACAGATATAATTATACGAACCAAGGAACTTTGAACGATCTTGAGCGCAACGAGCCATCCAAACGTCTCCAAGCTAACTCCTCCTCTGACACAGCTTCCCGTCCTAGCTGATCGCGAAAACGATAATCATCGTCACGTTCTTGTCAATCCCGCCTAACCAAACGTATGTACGTACTTCCACTGACCACTACAAAACGTCACGTTATTACACACTCTGCTTTTCCCTTGCTTTTCTTTTTTTTTTTTCTTTGGCTCCCTTAACGGAGCTGTCGCGAAGGAAAAGATCCACCGATTCAAAGTCTTCGTCGTTGCCGAACGAGAGTATACGAGACATGACGAAGGGCAACGGATTATACCGGCCGCGCGTTTTACTCGACACGAGAAGACAGTATCTCGAAAGAGGGTTGGCACGCGTTGAACTGGCTGTTGTCGAGCTCGATCGGTCTGCCCGGAGCAGGCGAGTTTCCCCTTCGCCACTTTCCCTGCGCGCGCCCTCCCCCTCCTCTCCCCTCATTCCGCCGTCGCCGTCGCCGCGCGCGGAACTCACACGGACGATATGTGTGTTTTCCCCTTCATCCCTTCCCACTCGCCGCCGCTATACTGTCTCTCGTCTTCCTCCCCCGCCTGGTGCACTCGTGAAATTCCGGAATTCCGCGCGTCCGTAGCTCCACCTCCCCCCTCACGAAGTGCGAAATCTTTTTTTAAACCCCGCCTAGCTGCGGACCGAAGCGAGACGGAGGAACGGAGAGGAAAAAAGCGGAGCAGGCGCGAGCCACTCGGCCTTTTTCCCACTTCTTCCGCCGGTGCAAACACACTGCACGCCGAAACCCCGCCCTCTTCCGACGGGGTTCCCCAACGGCGCTTTTCCGCCGCTACAGATTTTCCGGGGAACATGGCTCTCTTCGACGAGAGACTCTTCCGACAGGCGGGAGAACCAGTCGCGGCGATCGCCGCCAGTTAGCGCTATTAGGACATTTTGCTGACATCTGGCGGCGCAATTCTCGCCGCACGGGGGTTGTTTCGATGATTTACTAGATTTATTGACGCCGTACTATGATTTTTGTTGTCTTTTCTGGCATATGAGGAGCACATGTTTTTAGAATTGCAACGAATGATAATTTAAAGAATTTCACTTTCAAACACTGTTCACGATAAAAACAGGGATTTTCGTTAATTTATAGTCTGTTTGGATCATTTGTGTTGCTGTTGATGAAAATTAGGGATTTTGTTGTTGGATAAACTGTGTAACAAGAGTGTTTCAAAGTTGCAGAAGCGTTTCTAAGGTTTGTTACTATATCTCATATCGGCAAGGAAGAGATCTTCTCTGTTTCGGTTATCGATCGTATCACATAAATTCACTAGACTGAACGCTGGCGACATCTATTGGTGAAATTGTCGGGATCCAAACTACCCCTAGAAACAAATTCGACTGATTCTTTTAACAGGATACTTTTACTGGTATGAATGTAGCTTAATCTTTCGAATAATTTCAAGGAATGCTTAGATTTTCTATTTAATACTCGACAGAACTTCATAATTTCAAGTACAGCCATCTTAATATTACCATTAATTTCTAGAAATATGACCGTGACAATATTTTTTTAATTTTATATGCTCTATTGTTATATTAAATTTTAATTTGTTAAACAAAAGTAGAATAAATAAAGAATATACGAGACACTCGAGCATCGAAACGACTTTGCCAAAGGGGTTGATTTACCGCGTCGGTACGAACTCCCTATTTTTCCACCGCGTCGATAAAGCAGGCGACTATTCCGCGAAATTTTCAACCGATTAACTTGTAATTCCGTGCAAACGAGGCCCCTGATGGCGCATGTGGCTATAATTCGCGCCGATTCGTGCAACTGAACACCCCGTAAAACGATCCATTCTCATTGTATCAGAACGGAAAATTACCTCGTACAAATTCACGCTCGCGTAACAAAGCAATGGTCATAACCAAAAAAATATTATCAAAAAAATCACTGAAATTCAAAAATACATTAAAAATTCACACCAAACAATTAAACTCACTTTCAATGAACCGTGTCCACAAAATTCCTCACGTTATCCTACACTTTACTTCAATCACTCCTCCACATTTTCAAACACCCTTCACTTGTCAAACCAGTAGAATGTATCAGCAACATTTTCATACGCAGATCAAGTTGTTCGAAATTCAGCCTGTCGAGAAAAAGGGAAAGAAACTCAGGCAGTCATGCGTTGAGCGGGCAGCGAGCGAGCGCGTCAAGTAGATTAAGACGATTATGGTCAGACCGCGCGGTCGTTACAGTTTGTCTACTACAGGGCCGCTCAGGCAGCCGTTTCGAGAGCGCTCTTTTTTGCCCCGGGCTGAGCCGCGGACAGCGCCGGGCAGCATATGACGTCACAGTCGTACAAGAAGTGGGAGGAGCAACGGTAGTGGTGGGAGTGTAGACATGTGTTGGTACGTGTGTGAGGCGTTTCGTACCAGCGGTTACTTTTTCCAGTACGTGCCTACTCGAAGCATAGTTCTCACTCTTAGACCGCGCGATCACTACCACATGCATACAGCGCTCCACCGCAGGATCGTTGCTCGTGTAGGCGTAGCCTATTGCTCCAATATCACTCCTATGCTCCCGTTTGTCTGATCACATAGGGCAACTTCCTGAATTTATCAGCGCCGAAATATCGTTCCACGATTTTTCTACCTCTGTCTATCGATCTGGATCACGCGACAACGCACCAATACCAAACGAGGAGGGCCAAACCTCTCCCTATTGCTCGTCTCTTTTTCTCTTTCTTTTTTCATTTGGCTCGCGAGTTACGTGCATCTGTATGCGACAGTCGGCCACGGAATTCGAGCGAAGCAATGCCTGGTATGTGCGTGGCCGTGTAACGCGTAAGTGACCACCGGCACGGTGATAATTATGACGCTGCCGCCGATAAGGATCTGCTGGTTTGTCGGCGATAATTATGCGTGTGGGACTGCAGGCGGCCATTAGCCGCTCTCAGTCTCTCGCTCCTGGAAGAAAAAGGGAAAAGGGGCCAGGGCGACGCGTTTCCGGTTAAACGGTGGAATGCCACCGCGACGATTAACGAACCGACCGAC
This sequence comes from Habropoda laboriosa, assembly GCF_001263275.1. Lineage (NCBI taxonomy): Eukaryota > Metazoa > Arthropoda > Insecta > Hymenoptera > Apidae > Habropoda > Habropoda laboriosa. The sequence goes on along the minus strand of NW_017100265.1, from coordinate 2,155,959 downwards.
AAAAGAATCGCTCGAGTGACACAGAATTTCGAGCAACCTCTTCTTGCCACGTCCATCGAACGTGGGAATTGACGGGTAACCCTTTGACCCGTTGCAACTCGATTTCTGCCGCTGCTCGTCCCGCGAGAAAAGAATTACGGTTTGTTGCAATTTTCGCGTTTCCAACGTGAGAAACAGCTATGAATATTTAGTATAAATGATGTACGAATGGAGTCTTCATATTTTTGTAAAATATGAACACACACACACACACACACGTTCATAAGTGTTAGGGCACTTACTGAATGCGAAGCAAATCTAAACAGTCGTTACGAAATTATTTCGAAAATGTCAAAATATCTGTTTAAGGTGCCAGGAAATTTATTGAATATGAAGCAAGCCTAAACGGTCATCGTAGGGACGATCGATAGACAAATAAGAAATTCTTCAAAAAAAGACTCGGTCACGAAAGGGTTAATGCTCCGTTATTTTTCTACGAATTATTTAGAAATCGTAGAAATGGACACTCACTTCCTACACATTGACCAAACGATTGAATTACGCGTGAATAATCAATTCGACGTTGTTTCGTAAGGTTTAGCTGAAATATTTTCGCAAGGATAATTTAAGGATGAATGACAGAAGAGGAAGAATCGTTCGATGGTTACCGACAGAGTAGAGATGCGAAGCTACTAGCGTTTATATCTTGATCAGCGGGTGCATTCGTCGGTCTGCTCGGTTACCACGTAACAAGGTGTTTTTTTTTTTTTTGCAACGCTCCCCGCTTCAGAGCGTGAAATTAGTAGCAATTTAGCGTTTCAGGGAACTACTCGCTGTTTGCTCGCTTACCCTCCCCTGCTGGCGTTCCTCGGTCTTAGCTCGTAATTATGCGCGCTGTATAGGTGATTGAGGGAGAGGCGGATGGTCTGTTACAGTTTTTGCAACACGAAGAGATGTTGATAAAGTAAGGAACAAGGATTTAATCGGGAACATGTTACTGCGTGTAACGTCGATGTATAGCTGCACCTATGCAGAATTGATATTTTCCATTTTTGCTCAGAATCTTAGGAATATCTAAAACTCGCCAAAACGACAGATTTCAAATATATCTACTATAGGGAAATGATAAGAAGGTTATGCAGAGCGTGGTGTGTATTGTAGGCAACTGATAAGGAAACTCCAATTTTTTTGAAACTCGGCGGGTTTGTTGGGGACCTGAATTTTCGTTCTAACAATTTTTCGAATTTGGAAAAAAGCAGAAAAACACACGTTAGTCTTCAAGGGGCGTTTTCATTCTAAAGTAGCAAAAAGTAGGTAAAAGGAAAAAATTGCCTGACACTTTTATCGAGGTCTTCTGCAAACCTACAAAATTTCAATAAAAGAAAAAATTTCGGAATCTCCAAATATTATCAAGAACCTCGATTGTCCATGGTCGCAAAAAGTATTGCAGCGGATTGATCTATATCAACACTAGAACTACCGGCCGGGTCAAAATGACCGATTAGCAACTTTCCAAAACCAGCGAATGTTCGATACACACTTTGTTTTCTGCATGTATGCTTCTATTTTGTACCGATCTGAATTGTTCGTTCACATTTCAGTTCCATAAAAATTCACTTTTGGAAAGTCGCTAACAGGTCATTTTGACCCGGTTGGTAGTTCTAGTGTTAATATCTATCACCACCCTCAACAAACCCGCAAACTTAAAAGAGAAAGCAATTTTCCAAGTTACCAAAGTTTCCTCGTCGGTCGAAACTATTATCAAAAATATCCCACGATCGCAAAACCCGTTGAAACGGACTGAAAATATGATTGTTAATATTAAATCGACGAATACTATTAATCGTGTGCAGGTCGCTCAAGGAATATCTCAATAACCCCCTAATACCCGTACAAACTCCGATTCCGTCCAATTTCATCCATCGTCCACGCAAACACAACACGAACCTGCACACACACACCGAGTCAAAGCGTTTAATCGAAATCACCGCGCGGCCTCTCTGCGTTTCGTCGTCTGACGGCTTTTAAACGTGCCTCTGTACAAACGCTATCATAATATCGAACGATGACGTTGCCATTCGACGCACACACGCCGGATTACGGCTTGGTCGAGCCGTGGCCCATGAAAGCCCGGAAGACTAATTCGACGTAATGACAAGGGCTTAAAGGTACGATCCGTCGAGCCTGATTGGATGCCAACGGCGTTTCGCAATACCTGCAAGCCCATTGGACGCCTGGCACCCCGTCGCGGCGACGTCACGTGGAATCGGCTGTGTAACAACCGACGGATTACACCGGCAGAGCCCCGTCGTCGGACTTAATTGATTTCGTTAAAACGACGAAACGCAACGCTGACCCTGTGCAAAGGCTGCGTCACCGTTCGCTAAAAGTCGAAAACGAAGCTGCGCTGTTGTCGGGAAGTATCGGGACACCCGGTATGTATGTTCGCGTAGAAACTATTAGGTACACGAGACACTCGGGAGGCAGAATTGACTGAATTCGTCGAGTTGGGTTTGTTAAATTGTTGTTTTATTTCTGAAGAGTTTTAGGGAGTAAGTACATACACTTCCGGCCAAAAGTTTGGAATCACCTCCCACTTTTCATCAATATTAAATCTACTGCTAATTTTTCATAGATTTGAAGTTTATCTCAATTCTACTTTTATCAATTGATTCGAATGATAAAAAATTCTCAAAGTCGCTCGACTTTTTTCTCGAAATTTTTGTGTAAACTGCAATGCTCGGTGGTTCCAATTATTAGGAATTAGCGATAGGAATTATTAGGTCATCCCGTGAGTTCGTGACGAATTTTGTAATTCAGATGAATGTTTGGAAGGAATTTTTTAATTTTATGGAAGAAAGGTAACCTTCTTCTAATTCCACAAGTTTTTCTATTTTTTTTTAGTCGTCGACATAAAATTTCCTTGAATTGTTATTCGGCTCGAACTTACGGGATGACCTAATAGAAGAATATCAAAAGGTGGAGTTAATCACTTTGGCTTCTGAGTGGCTCATGTCACAGTTGATTTGTTTTTAAGACGCTATATACTACATACTTTGGTAATTTCATTTACTAAATTATTGTGTTGCAAAAATCAGTTTAATGTAGCTATTTTATTTAATGAAACGTGTGTGTTTGTTAAGGTTTTCTTAATGTTTCGTAGAAACTGTAGTATGTTTATGATACTACTTATATTCAAAATTAGGATTTTTCTGTTTTTGCAATGTTTTATAGAATTCTCTTCCTCACGGAAATAGTGTTTATTTCTCGAATTTTAGCGTTCGTTTGATCTTTTTCTGTCTACGTAAGTGATGATTCCTGTGCGTTCGTTGTAAGCAATTGCAAGAAGTGGTCAGTCGACAAATGTAAACTGCGAAATGAATATAGGCGTGATAGCAAGTAGAGCTGAAGAAGTTTATGACGCCCTCCGTGCACTCGATTCGTGATTATTTCGGGAAGTTTGGAAAATGCAGCTGACGTGATTATGCGTTGTTGAATTCAGATTTAGATAGTTGGATTGTCCTATACAAGATTTGGGCTTCAATGCAAATTAATTCTAACACTAATGAGATCTTGGCTGAGCCATTTTTCTTCCGTACAGATTTACGAATATTCGAGCAATTTGCAGTTTTCTGGGGGAAATTTTAACGCGATGATATTTCCTTAAATATTAACGTTACTTTTTACAGAGTAGTAGATTAGCGAAACATAAATGAAATATCTAACACGCCCATCTCCACAGCAAACACAAATTCTAAATGTTTCCAAATATTATATAGTAGCTTGCCAAGTGAAAAAGAAAATATACAGAAAATTGTCGTTTTAAATTAATTCTACAGAAGAACAATTCTAAAGAAGAAACTGCACTTCAAAAAACGAAGGGGATATAAAACTTACATTCCTTGAAACTGAACATTTACAAGTCACTTTTACATCTCTCCTCCATTAAAAAACAAAAACCCAAAAAGCTGCGTCGATAACTGCTGCAAGAAGAATTCCTATTATTACTAAAAATATTCCAACAGACAAACCCTCGATTAAACACACGTTCAGAATGAAACGAGTATCGGTTCAACGGAAACTCGTCGGAAAAAATATGTTAGGAAACGTGAAAGCATCCTTTCTATCGCTCCCAAACAGTCGTACACTTTTTTCAGGTGTATCCCTAACCAGCCCCTAATTCGAAAAATCAACCTGCTGAAAGGACGGGTCACGCCTTGCAGCATTTTTTATACCGCAACAGAGGGAGGGAGAGAGATCGAGATGGATCTTCCTCCTGGATTATGGGATTTCGAGTGCTTTTTTCTCGCTTCTAGACCCGTGCACCTGTATCCTCCGGTTAGGTTCACGGGGGTACCCTATAAACTTTCCACGGTTCGGTTACACGGCGTGTGTTCGAGAACGTTTTCCAGATACCTGGACCCTCGGGGATCTACCTGAGCGACCTGCCCCTCGGCGAGTTCCATCGAGAAGTCGAACCAGTAGTTTGCTCTCGGCCTATTGTGCTTCTAACGATCCCGTTTATGGCGTAATTTCGAGAAGTAGTCGAGAACGGACTGCTGTTTCGCCGGCGAAATCGCTCCCTTCGAAATTCAGAGGAGATCTTGCATGTATCGATCCTCGGATCTGCTTGAAATTTCGGGTGTAACACGGTAGAAACGGAGAAAGGACGGTGGTCTTGGGTGAAATTGAAATTGGTGTGAGGTTTCTTTTCTTCGTTGCGGCGTTGAATATTTTGATTATGTCAGGTTTGATATAATTTTGAGATGTTGGTGTAATGATGTTTGACGATAAAAATTCAGGGGACAGGTGGTTTAAAGCGCAGATTCTGAGCTCTGGTTGAAATTTCGAATTTAACGCGGTGGAAATGTAAGAAGCAAAGTATTTTTCTTCGTCAGTTTCATGGAATGTTTGGAAAAGAATAATAAAGTTTCGCAATAAAGAGGATTTTTTGGCAAATTTATCGATACTACGGTAAAACTTTTTCAAATTCTCCGTGAAAATTGATTTAAATCAATAGAAATACTAATCTAAGTTACTAAATTTCCAAGAAATTCCGCAGTTCGCAAGGAAACAGCGATCACCGTAAAATACCTCGATTTTTAAAAGAAGGGATTCATTTCTCACAGACCATCAACTACCTGAATAAAAATTTTCCAATTACTCGATTGAAATTTCTCAATATTTACATTCCACCTATCGACTCCGATGCTCACGTTAAAATTCCAATTTTAATTTAAATATTCCTCACGTAAGAAAAACAAACCATAAAATAAACGCTTCGTAAAATAAAACGGGAAAAAAGAAAGGTGAAAGGGATAAAGCAACGATCGTTGGAGCCTAACGAGAATTCATTTCTACGATTTCACGATCGTGGAATTTCACGCGGATCGGTTACGTGTAGAAGCCGCATGAAACGCGGGTTGGACAGGCCGAATTGAAATTCCCATTGGTTAAACGCGTTGCAGCCAGCGTCCGGGAAAAATTTTGTTTACCCATCGAAATCCTGTTCACGGAACGGCTATCGCGGCATTTGACGAGAAACGACGATAATGAATATATGTACACCATTCGTCACGTCCGGCCGAGACACAGAGGGAGCATAAAGCGCGTAACGGCCGTCCATTTGTCTCCTGCCAGCCCAAGTATAGGCAAGCATCCTACCTAATTACACTGGTTATTGGTTAATAATAGCGATGATTACCACACGAATTACATCAGAGAAAGAGAGAGAGAGAGAGAGAGAGACGTATAGCCACGCTCTAACAGAGGCTTTAATTGTATCCACTGTGAGAATACACGGTGTATCTGTTCATCTCGCGGCCAACATAGCCGTGGATTAATCATTAACGTTTCCCAGCTACTTTTACACAGATAATACCATTAAAGCGTTGAATAATAATGCCTGTCGGCTGATTCTTATCGTCCGACTATCATTCACATGCACGCGAAACATTTGCGGATTGTTTTTTCGGTCGACGAGGACTCGTCTCTTTGTTCTTCTAATTTGGATGAATTTTTGGGTTAGATAGGATCTTTGATTTTTGTCGGTGAACGTTGGGTGTGTGTATGTGAGAGTGTTTTTGTTTTAAAGTGTCGGAGAGTTTGGGTGGGAATTTGTATTGGGTCGTTTTGAAATTCCCTTAATAGTATATTACTACGAAAGAACTCAGGATTTCTTAACACTCGAGTAGTCTTTTCAGAGATTGATCAGCAATCCGATGTTTCATATTACGTGACCTAATATAACGATATGTATGGGAAGTAAGATTTTAAAGAAGTGTTTTAAAAAGTGAGTAAAATATTCGATGAAAATTTCAAGGTAATCTGTGGACTGTCATGATTGTAATTAAATAAAAATCTAGCTGTTTAGCTGTTCCTAAAACTTTCATTAAAATAACTTTGCAAATACCAAATCTCAGAATAAAACAGCAATTTTTTTTCACCTGATTCTATTAACCCCTTCTCTACTCACCTCGCCCAAAAGTGTGTACATAATCAAATTCACAAAGTTTCATTTACAAACCTCTCCTATCACACACTTAGTAACAAAATGAACATTAAAACTCACTTTGAACACAAAAATTCGCTCTTCCAACAATTACAAAAGTAGCAACCAACATTATCCAAATTTCCTCTCAACCTAATGCTCTACCCTTCTATCCATCATCAAGCAAATTCTACTCCACCTACGATCCACCCAATTTTCATTCACCGAATTTCCTCTTTCAGCTGTTCAAACACAATCCACCAGAAACATTCAAATTTCTCCACCACCTTCTCGCTCCTCCATATGAACAAACAAATTGCGTCCTACCTTCTAACCTCGGTGTCTCGTTCCCGCGTCCAGCCGAGCCAGAAAGGTCGCCGTCAGCACAGGGATCACGCGTGTGCACCGCCACCAACTGCGTAACGCAGCTGACACAAAACTGGCCTGTGCACCCCGTGGCCACGAGGTGCGTCGTGCTTTTCCTACGCGCACACACACGCGCCACGACACACCTACACAGAGCGGCGAGAACGGAAAAGGATCGAAAAGTCTTCCAACGTGTATACTATCTTTCCCTTAAGTTTTCTGGGTCTCGGGACCAACCAACCACTTTTCTCCCCGTTACAAACAGGCCACGACGAAACAGAAACTGTGGCCCTTAGAAAAACTTATCTCCAGCGTGTGTAAAGCTCCTCCAAGTCGACTTCTCGTCGCGTATAATCTAATGCGGTGCATTCTAGGCCGACAGATAGAGAAGCTGACGGGAGAGGGGGCATAGGCGGAGGGGAGAGGGAATCAGATAGCGTTAAATAGCGTATAGGAAAGGGTATTTCGAGACACGGCTGTGTAAATATCGCCGCTCTTTTTCGTCCTCCCGTGGAATGGTCTCTTTTTTTCTTCGTTGGTTTTCTTTTTTCCTCTTTTCGGTAGCTTGATACGCGAAGGATGATTCTGAATTGTTGGGCAAATAGGAGAATCGATATTGTTTACCGTGGAATATTTTTGACGCAGGAGAGCCGAAATGTGGGGTGTTAAAGAGAGAAAAAGGGTTCGAGTTTTTTTTTTTTTTTTTTTTTTTTTTTGTTGAACTATTTATTCTGTGAATTTCGATGACATTTTGAGAATTTGGAATTGTTGGTTTCTGTTTGTACTGTTTTGAGACCTCGAACCACTGAAATCTCATTGATGGATGTGAGGATGAAGGGAATTTAAAGTTGACAAGATGAGATAAATTTAGTATTTTTAAAGTTGCAAGAATGGCAGAGGGAAATTGGATTTGTGAGATATTACCAGACTAAACTAATTCTGTTTTCTGACACCTATTTTTCTCAGTTTTCCTCTTCTTTTTTTCGTTATCCTATTTATCTTGTGAATTTTTATGACATTTTGGGAATTTGAAATTCTTAATTTCCTGCACCACTGAAATCTCATCGATGGATCTGAGGACAAGGGGAATATAAAACTGATAAGATGAGATAAATTGTAAATTGCATAATTTTTGTAATTGTACAAATTTTTAAAATTTACGGCCAAAGTTTCAAACTGAAACAGATTCACCGAAATCTCATCGACGGATCTGAGAGTAAGAGGAATTTAAAGTTGACAAGGTGAGATAAATCAAGCCTCTTTGGTTCCAGGTGTTATGTTTACAATTGGAAAGTTACGACACTAAATTTGTCACACTTCATCCGACGTATCCAGGGTTAATTACGTTTCCTTCTCTCCTTTTCTCTGACTTCTATTTTTCTTAGTGTTTCTTCTGTTTCTGCTACGTCGATTACCTCGATCTTTCGACCTGTTACTCGAATATTCCTTTAATGGGAATACTCGAACAGTTTAACACGTGTTAGCTCCGGTAAGTGATTTAGCAAAACGTCTGCCGCGTGGAGAACGATTGTCAGCTGATGTTAATGAAGCCGGGAATTCTTGAAAAACTACCACGATTTATTGACTACGTGAAAGCTGTGCTGAGGTAATAGAGCACGCGGAGACGGCTTTCGTAAAAATCGAAGCGGAGAAAAATGAGAGGTGAAAGCTTTGTTTTCACGCTACGTGCGATGCACAGAAGCGAATAGGTCATTTGAATAGCATTGTTAATGGAGAACCGTATAGATCTTTCGAGATATAATTATATTATTGAAATCAGTTTTCTACGTGGAATTGCTTTCTTTACATTTTAATTCAGCAATATTTCATTAGACGCTACCCGGTGCAAATTTTGAACCATACGGAGATGGAGATATTCCACTGAACTGGAAATATTAGAAAAACGTCGTGTGATGTGAAACATTGGATCTTTCAGGAATGAATGAAAATTATTTTTTTAAAATTCAAAGCAAAATTGATCTTAGATTCCCCAGCGGCATTTTTAACTCACTAAGAATTCTCAGGAAAAACTCAGAGCTTCTCAACATTCAAAAGATCCCTTGGACTATCGATTTGCGAATAATTAGAAATCCTAAATTTTATATTACACGACTTTCACATTTTCCAAAATATTTCCAATTAATCTCAAAAACCGAGAAAGTATTTCAAGACAGCAAGCTGAGAGAACTCTTCCGCAGCGCCGAAGAGCATTTTCTCGCAACAAAATCAACTTAACCGTTTGACAGTCTAATAAAATTACGAATTACTTAAAAATTTAAAACAAAGGATGCATAAGTTTGCGTCGTTGTTACGACAATAATATCTCGTCCCTTCTTATCTCGTTTCCTAAAAGTCTCGCAAAGAGTCTCGCACGAAATAAACCGTCGAAGGGTTAAACGAAAAATGACAGTAGGTATACACGGGAGACAAGCATAATCTCGACTAAATAGGAAAGTCGCGTAGCCAACAATTCAATCAATCGCGAACACAAGTCAGAGATAACGCGAACGGTCAGTCGGAGACTCTTCGTTGAAACATTCCAGTTGCGCGCCGTTCGAGTCGATATCGAAACGGCCGCGAAGTTCATCCACGGTCAACAGTTCTCCCTCCACGTCTCCAGAGTAATTAAATCTCTTTGGCTTTTCGAATTTCAATTCTAATTAATTCCCGGAGTGGCGGAGAGGCGAGTCGTCCCGCGCGGTCCAAGGAGAATCTCCTCGTTCGCTCTCCCGTCGAAATTCCCGGCCATTTTCCCTCCGTGCCGGACATTCGCTGTGAAATATTAATCTTTCACGGGCGTAGGAACGTCCGAGGAACGAATTACGAGAGAAACCGGGGATATTCACGAAGGCACTCGACCACGGATACGTCGATCGGTTCGTACAATGCGCGACGTTCATTAAATTTTTTCCCCTCTCTCCCTGCTTGGCTCGTTGGAAAGCCGCGCCATATGCATTTCACAGGGGCCATTTTGATCTCTCCGGCACGAATAGAATCTTCGAGAATCACCGCCCGCGTCCACTTCGGCTCGTCGACGATGTTTAATTACCTACTATTCGCCTAACTGTGTTTGCACCACGTCGAGAATGTATCGTTATCGTTGCGCGCGTTCTTTCGACCGGGATGCCTACGAACACGCCTCATTTTCATCTTCCATTCGCGGCACTTTGCGAAATTGGACGGAAATGTTTCGATATGTGTGTTTCGTAGCAATCGACAATTGCGATTTTGTTGGATTTTTAATTGTAGATTGGTTGATTGGTGGTTGAGAATTGGGGAAATTTGAGGGGGATTTTATTATAGTGTTTTCAGGTGTCAAGGATTGGGTGGAAAATGGTACATGGTCGACGGTGGGTATTGGCGATTAAAGTTTGCATTTAGGTCCTGTTGATTACTGAGAATCTTTTTTTGTTCGATTTTCGTTGATGTACGAAGTTTTTCTTTAAAGTGATATTGTTAATTTTAATTTTAAAGCATCTATAATAATTGTTTTAATAACCGAACAGTTTGTAAGGAAGCAAAGAAATAACAGGAAATATGGTCAATCGAGAATTATTTTGTTCAAACTTTTATCAATTTATTAAATTTTATTTTATTTGCTATACCTACTTTATTTTAAATCAAATAAAATGTGTTTTATTTAAATTTTTGTTTGCTTGAAATATTTCTAATATATGAAATTCTTTCTTAAACAATATCGTTGACTTTAATTAGAGTATTCGTAATATCAAACATTTATAGTAATTGTTTTAATAAATGAACAGGTTGTAAGGAATCGAAAGAACGAGAAAATAATAGGAACTATGGTTGTTCGGTTGTTTAATTCACAGTCATTCCGACTAAGGAACACACTCCACCAAGAAGAACGAAAAAAGTAAAATATTCCTTGGCATGAATGTGTTAACAATATACGTAAAGCAAGCTTGAATAAATTTGCAACTGTTTAAAGTTATGTCAATTCCTAGCAGCTGGTGCGATTCTCAATAGCGAGATCCCAAGAGTAATTCTTAAATGAGTGTGAAAGAAATAAACATGAAATGCAAAAATCGTGTAGGTACCTACTTTAAGAATAAATATTTGAATTCGATTTTGATTTGTAACCTGTACTTCGAGAAAACCCTGTTCGAACAGAGTATAACAAAAGTATTTTTTACAAAACTATTATAATTACAAGGAGCGTGTTCATTCAACAGCCATGACAGATTCGTAAAGAAGCTATTAAAAATTCTAAGAACGTTACTCTGTGGAAGAACCATAAATTTACAGGATCCCTACATCTATTTCCTGTCGAAAAATAATGCTCTCGTAATAATGCACGTATAATCATTTCCATCCTCGTTCACTTTTCTACTGATTCTACGCGGAGAATACAAAAAAGCACAGTAGCACACACCCGCTGTTTTTATTTTTACTGTTTAATCCTGCCGAAGCATTATATCCACAAGTAATTTAACCTAACTAAAAAAATCTCATATTTTGGAAATAGAGCAGAGAAATTAATTAAAAAAATTACTGTCTGGAAGATATTAATATTGCATTAAAGTGTACCACGTGAAAGTGCCATTTTTATGGGTCGAAATGCTAATGATGTATTTTCAAAAATAATTATTTTTATTCGATCGAAATGTGCACCGTTAGTGTTAGTGGCTTTTTTAAATTGGGTACCAACTGGTATATTGAATTTTGTACAAATTTTGAGTATTTTTAATTCGACAAATTCTTTATAGATATATTTCGGCATGGCTCAACTGTGCACCCACGTTTTTCCATTTTTTAAATATAATTTAAGGTCGCATCGGCATCTTGGTGATTAGCAACCATAGTTGGCGGTTATTCTAAATTTCGCAATAAAAGTTTATTGCTTTCTTGAAATTTTCTTCTATTTCAAAGATTTCTTTAATATTGTCAAGCATTTGGAGCTGATTTCTGGTGTCCTCTGTGCTCCTGCACTCTAACGGAGTATGTTTGGCAATTAAATTTTGGCTAGATTCTTAGTATGGTGTTCGCTCACATATTTCATTCTCCATCTTCACAAAAGTGAAATAAAACATTCTTTCGACTTTAATGTTTACCAAACCGTAACTGTTACACAAGTTGCTCTTTTCCACCGAAGAAAAGGAGATGATCAGAATTGGACGAAAAATCGGCAGATTAAACAAAGTACACGATTCCGTGGAGAGTGTTTCTGGTCGAAGTGGGACGAAGATGGCGGGGCACGCGTACCGGAAACACGACAGAGTCGTTACCGTGTACGACCTCGCTATCGCGAACGGCATACAAACAACGCCACGGAAATGTCTCCTTACGTACAATTCGTCGTTCCTCTCAGTTCCACCGCCGTTCTTCGCTATTTCCCTCCCGCTCGTTGCACCTTTTTCAGCCTTGCCAGCCTAGCTGTTCGAATCGTAAAAGTCCGGTTAACAGCGGTGCTTGGCCGACGATCGACGATTTCAGAGTGGCGGAAGAACCCTCCAACGACCGGAAAACGATTTGAAATCTTATCGGTGCCGATCGGCCGTGCAGACGCCGTTTCTTGCCCTCTTCCGTCTGAAAAATCGTCACCCTAATTGGCGGAATCTCGTTTCTCGAATGTGATAGAGTGACATATTTCACTTCCTATTTTATCTCTCCTTTTATTCCTGTATTTCCATCGTGGTTGCTTTGATTTTTGTCGAGTGTTATCTTTAAAGATTGAATATTACCTTTAAAGGTTACCATTAAGTTCGATAACGATGTGCGGTGAATATTTGTGAGTTTTCTGAGAGAAAATTTCTGAATTTTTTAAAAATTATTTTTCTGGGCGTAGAGAAGTACGAAGTTGTGATAGTCCTTTTTATATTAGCGATGTGAAACATTCTGCATAAAAAGGTAATGTCAAAAAATTAACAAGTTGTCTTGGAAAAAGAGTGATAAAGCTTACTAAAAAAAAACTAAATAAACAATGCAACACGTTCCTATAAAGATTCTAAAGAAATTTATCTTTCACACACAACTGTAATTAATTTTATCTACGCTTCTAACACACCTAAAATTTCCCATTTTCAAAAAGTATCATATGTCGAAATTGAAATAATCGAAAAACACATATTTCCTCGTAGTGTATGAAAATATGTCTTCCCACCGACCATTGTAGGACACAAAAGAGGAATTTCAAGCGAGCAAACCCTTAAGAAGATTTTCGAACACAGAAATCCTCACATATTCTCCGCAACGTCATTCTCCTCCAACCTAAAATCCTGCATGTTAATCAACTGACTTACGCCGACGCTTTCCAACGCTATACTATTCTTTATTCCGTGTACCCTTAGTGATTCCGGTGAAAGAAAAAGGAAAGAGGGAACACCCCAATCTCGAAGGAGATCTTTTGTAGGCAGATGAAAGAAGCTGCTAGACAGACGTGGCTCGAGATTTAAGAGGCTTAGCGCTCGGTGGACCTCGTAGGCCAGCTAGAATGCACCGAGTTCATTTTATGGGGGCCCCTTTTTCTTCTAGGGGCCTGGCCCCGAAATTGGAGAGTGTTCGCCCGTCTAGAGAGCCTTCTAGATTCCAGATACCGGAGGAATAGGGTTACTGGCTCGAAACTAGCAGGTGGATACCGTCCACAGCATGTGAATACCCATCACGTAACGTGTGTCGAAAATATAATACAGCGGGAATTCGTGTGGCGTGGCGAACATTTGATACAGCCAGAAAATATAGCATTTATTACAATACTTGTGATAACAGCAGTTCTGAAGTAATATACTCACAAGTATGTATAAATTGTCGTTAATTTATCGTATAATTTAATTTCTTTCATTATTCGTGGAAATTTGTATTACCTAATTTAACGAGGTTTAATCTTTAATAAATAGAAATTTTACGTTCATGGTGTTAATGAATATTCTGAATGCATTTGCCACATTTAAGTAGTCAATTTTCTATGGAAAAAGTTGTCTAAATTTCTGAATAGATAACGATCTGTGAGAACAAGATCTAGCGAATGAGATAAGCGGAGAGCTTAGAAACCCCATTATTGCATTTTTAGGGATGATCCTTTACGAAACTCCTGATGTCTTCATTCAATTCTGTAGTAAAATTTTGTTCAATTTCTAGTTTGTGTATAATTTGTGCGAAAAGAACTCGACAATGGTACATAAATATAAATCTAATAAAAATTTCCCTTGAATTCGAAAATAGTAAAACTTTACGACCTTTCCTTAATTCCGACCGCACTTCAAGGATCTACAAATATCCCAAAAAGAAACTCGAAGCTTCCAATCTCATCTTCGAGCATCCACAGATCCTCGGTTACACATTTTTCACCTAGCGGTACACAATGACCAGTAAAAGTCACCAGAGACTTCATAATCTCGAGAAGAATGTCCTTATCCAGGCCGAGAACGGAGGTGGCTGGCTCGTAGAGAGGACTGGATGGTTTTGATAAATGCTCCAACAACCTCTCACCGTTATCTCGGGAACCGATAAAGGAGCGCGAACGAGGATCGAAATTCCAAAAATCCCTCTCGGGCGAACGTAGCGTGTTCAGGGACGCCATAAAACCGCCCCCGGTTTCTCCTTCTCCGTAATTTATCCGTCCCTTTCTTTTTCACGAGTTTTCGGACAACGAAAGGGTAGGTGGTGTTCGAAGGCGGAAGCGAAAAAAAAAAAAAAGGAAAAAGAACGGGGAAACGCGGTCTAGCGTGTTCGTTTTTCGTGTTTATTTCGCGCCATGTGTTCCGCACAATTTCGAAAAGCCACCGTCGAGGGGTGGAACGTTTGTTTTACGCGGCAGAAGGGTTGTTCCAATGCTCGTTTGCTTTTGTTTCGCCACTTCTTGTGTAAACACCGACCGTGTGGTGCCGCTTAGGATGCGTGGTGTTCACGTGTTTTAAGGAATCGTGGCTTCGTGTTTTTGTATAATGTCGTCCTCCCTTCCTCTTTTTTCTTGCTTTTTAGTTGAGATTGCTTAGAGCTGACGTTTACTCGAATTTCGAGGGTAACACCGTCGTAGTAACTTCGAAACTCGACATTCGGACCTCCCTTCGACTTTTCAAATCTTTCACAATTTCCCTGAACTTTCTGCCTTTAGAATTTCTAATTCAGTGCTACAACTGTTTAATTTTAATCAATTTTAGTGGACTACGAAATTCAACCGATTTCCCTGCGACGGAATGTTTCGATTTCAATCAATTTTAGTGCACTGTAAAATTCGACGTAAGAAATAGATATTAACAGATCGCACACAGATGTTCTAATAAAATTTGAAAAACGATCGGTCATTTTCAGCGAAAAAAGAATTATTTGTTAAATTTATCGGGGTGTTTATCGCTTGGTTCGATCGAAAGTATAAAAAATAGGCAAGTAGCTCGCCAAAAGGATAAAAGGGAATAGAAGGTGGCAGTTGAAAATAACGGACGTTGTTGCGGAGGAGCAAAAGGAGGGTAGAGTAAAAAAATTCGTATATTTTTCCGACGTATTAGGTCGTAACGATTTTTCCGGCTTCGAACCGCAGCGATTACGCTCTCGTCGAGGAACGCTGCAACGCCAAATTAAATTCCTAACGAATTCCATTACATCTCGCGCGATGCGCGCCGCAAAAGAACGTTTTTCCTGGTCACAGTTTCGCGAAGCGCGACCCGAACATGCGTTTCGCTGTTGCAAATTAAACGATGTTAAATTCATCGTGCTTTTGGAATCCTTTGTAATTAAGCCGAAGGAAAATTGTAGAATTCCTCGATGGTTTCACAATTTCACCGAGTCGGTATTTACTTGTAACGTGAAATTGAAGTATTTTCTAATCAGCTTTGTTACTTTTCGATAAAGGAGGGGGGGAAAAGGAAGATTTGCAAGGGAATATAGATTTGCAGCGAAATTATACACACAACGAGATTACATACTACATTATGCATGTATTATCTTCGTTCTAATAGAGGATATTCATTTATAAACGTAATTTTAATATGTAAATTTCGTTATAAATTACAGTACACTTAATGCTTATAGCAAAATAGACCTCGTTTGTTACGATAAAAAGATTGCAAGTTAGAATTACCGGGCGCATTAAAGTGTACTACATATCTTGTAATCATCATCTTGCCTGGACTTACTATGGATTAAAAATAGAAAAGAAGTGAGAATCAGCGAAATTTACACACTGCAGACAATTAAGATAAATTAACACATTGAATACAATGAGATATTATTAGCCCTGGCGGAAAGTTGCGTCGGTTTCTTTCTTGTTACGAGTTTTCATTAGCTGGAACTATTCGAAATCCTAGATGTTTTATGTTAGAAATGAACAAAAGTGCTGAAATTAACCGCTTGTCTTAATCATTCCATTCTCATCGTTAAACTTTCTTTCAAGCTCATTTACATTGTATACCCGCTTCTGCACACTTTCTCCTTGATCGAGAAGTGCTGAAACTGTAATTAAATACAATAAAAGTAGCACTTGTGAAACAGCACAGACGAAATAATTCAATTTTTTAATCAGTAAGAATCCTTCGAATTTCTCTATTCAAATGAAAAACATTTCGTTGGAAATAACTAGAATCTATCCATAGACATTAGAGAAACACGAAACTTCTACTCCACAAGTTCGAACTTCAAATGAAATTCTTCGACCGAAAAACTAATTCGCCAAAATGTCGAAAATGTTCACACACAGTTCCACATCTCGAAAACTCCTCTCTCTATTATCCGCGATAAAATAATTACCATTGCACAACCAACGGTATTAATGTATCACAGAGGAATCTCCGAAGAAAGGAAGAATACAAGAAAAGAAGGGAATAAAGGGGCAGAAATAAGAGTATTAATTTAACACATAAAACACGGAGGGAACTGGATAAAAAGGAAAGAAGAAGAAGAGAGAGAAAAAATGAACGAAGGAAGGAAAAGGGGCAGCAGACAGAGAGTAGGAGCGCTTAAGCCATTCTTCCTAGAATAGACGTTCTCGTTAAAAATAAACTCGCGTGTGAATAAAGGTGCCACACTGACGTAATCGCAGGACGAGCGTGTACCCACGGCTGCACACGCGGCGTGGAATTAATTAAACAATCAGCTAAACGCAGCCAGCCACCCTCGATCGAGCACGCAGCTTAGGTATACGGCCGAACGTTAACGATATGCCATAACATTAACACGCGTGGACTCGCGCCGCTCGTGGAACACCATGAGATTGTGGCCTCTGCTACGACCCACCTTTATCGTGCTCGATACAATTCTGTTAATTAAGAGAACCGGGGTACGTTTCGAACGTTCAAACCACGGATACACAGTTTTCTTCATTTTCTAACTTCTCGAGGGACACTCGGTGCATTTTAATTCGCAGGTCAGAGATACGGTGCAGGTTAAGGAGTAGAATTGAGAGAAATGTTTAGAAGAATAGTTGCACGTTGTTCTTTCGTTCGGGATTGTAATATTTGGAAATAATTTATTTTTGTGTAATTGACGAGTTACCTACTGTTGATAAGTGTAGTTTGTATTATTTTCGACGACTACACAGGAGAAAGTTAATGTAGAAGTTTCATTTGAAGAAATAAGTCTTTTCTTATTTCACCTTACACCTTACAGTCGACACTGCGTGCATTGAAATTTATTTGAAGATCCTTTACCGAGCACACAGAATACATAACGCGTCAAATAAATTTTCGACCTTTGCCTTTCCCGTCCGTTTACCAACTTTTCGTACTGAAAAGAATTTTCTACTTGCATAATTCCATCTACAATCCTCCTCGTGCGAAATTTTTCCTTGCATAATCGCCGATAGTATCGCGTGTACGCAGGTACGTACGATTAATTTCTCTGCGAGTGATATCGATGATAAAGAGCGAATATTCACAGACGGAAGAAGAACAAGAGTAGACGAACGTGAAAGGTGTGGCTATGAAATTTCGATTACTAACGCGGTAAAGATTATCTCGAAATACGTTTCTCTTCTTGCAGTTCTTCTTGTCCCGTAGGTAGGTACCATTCGAGAGCAAGACTTAATCAACATGGAAAATAATTTAATCGACCGTATGATTGGCTAACGGTCAACCAGACCAGTTTACCGAGCACAAAGTGTACTGGGGAAACGTTAACGAGTTCCATTACCGGTTAATGACTAATAAAGATATTCTTCCTCGCGATTTCACGTAGCCAGGCTGGCTCCTTCGTGTCGACAAACTGTACATGGGCGTTCCGTTAGTCAGTTGAATTTACTGTTAAACCCAGCGACGAAAGTACAAGTGTACTGTCCTAGGAATCTGAATTCTAGGCAGACGATGCCGCGTGGGTGCTGGGAGATTGACATACGCGGATGGTCGGAGAGTCTGTAGGAATTTTGCTTCTGTTCGTCTGTTATCTTGATATTTTAGAAGAAATTTACTACGTGTACGTTTATTTTGTGGAAAAAAAATAGCGGTGTGATATTTCCTTTTCGAAAAGATCAAGTTTGAAAATTTGAGGAATTTTATGTGCAAGTGCAGTTGCTGCTGTATGATTTTACCATAGATCATTTTTAGTTACGTTACTGTTTATAGTATCTGAAACTATAGATCAAAAATATTTACTGTTTTTACTGTTTATGATATTTCAGACTACAGATTTTTGTTTAACGAATTAAAGAAACGTGAATGGATTTTCATACGTTTTCACTTTTGTAACTTTTCAAATTGATTGAAAATAGATCTCAACGTCACCGTTAATGACCATAAGCACCAATATGGATTCAAATAAAATATAGTAAAATGGTACAGAAGCAATTTCGCGTTTGATAAATTTTCAAGCTTAATTTTTACGAAACACAGCATCGCACAGAAAAATTCTGTTCTACATTCTCATATTTTTATACACAGAATAACTTTCCGCATTTGCTCTACCCCGCTCTCTAACGAAATAAATTCAGAACGAAGAAATATTAATTAATCGGAAAATACCCGAAGTAGATTTAAGAATACCAAAAGTCGCCAATATTCCAAGTTCCCAAAAATACCGAATAATTCGAAAAAGATATGCCAAATTTCCCATTCAATTTCGAATAATTATTATTACACCTTCTCGCTCTTCCATAATTCACATTTCACTTGAAAGTGCTCCTCGCTCCTTCTCCAGCCCCCCCAATCGATTCCCCTCGAAATAATCTCCTCAGACTCGCGTCGTCATAAATTGAATATTATAAATTGGAGGCTCGTCATCGGGCGCGCTCACCGTTGATTACCCCGGCGCACTTGCTGCGATCGTTCGCACGCTCGGTGATAAACGTGCCTCGCCGGAAGAGAACAAGCAACAGGGCCTGTACGAAATAAAAAAGAAACGTAGCCGATCGTTAGGTGAATTTACGAGGCCACGGGGCACACCGGCGAAATTTCGCGGCCGACCAATGGACAATGAGGACGATCGTGTCGAGAGGGACCTACGCGTCGCTAAACCCGAACCGAGCCCTCTTAACCTCCAACCATAAAATCCGATGGTGAGAGCCCGCTAGCATCGACCATCTCCTGGCTTACGACTCTATAAATCATGGGCACCGCTAACTTCGCTCGCCACCAGCCAACTTTACTGCTACTGGAACTTCGGCCTGACTTCGATTTATACATTCTGACATGTTACTCTTGCGGTTCTTGTGTTTCCTGCTTGCCTCGGTGGGAAAAGTATCGCGCTGGTAATGGCGTGTGTGTTTGACAGTCACTGTTTCGGAGACATTTTTTCATAGAAATTTTTGTCGAGTAGTTTGTCGAGTTTTGACTTTTAATTTGTAATGGGAATTTGTGAATTTTTGATGAATATGAGTTTGGAGTATGTCATGTTAACGTATGTACATTGGTGATTTTTTTAGGATCAATAATTTAAACACTATGTACACGTAACACACTTTTTGTGCAATAACTATTTTTTGAAAATAGAATTTTCCAGGAGGCAGCGAATACATCTTGCAATCGAATTGGAAAATTCTGCATTAGGTGGATACTCCTATCTGTTGACATGACTGATATTATTTTTTTGAAAAATCTTCAAAATATAATTGCATTATGAAGCAATTTTGTTGAATAAAAGTCTAGTAAAAACGTACGCTATAATTTCGTTACGTTCGTACGTAAACGATCTCCCCCGGTCGAGAAACCATCGAATAACAAATGCACTCGCCAGACCTTACATTTCCCCAAGGATTATAATAAATTCGACGTGCAACATTTTAGATTAGCTATCTGTTTTATCTGTTCCTAATTTAACGTATCACTCAAACAACCTATAATCACTTGTTTCATCGTCGAGAGAGCACATTCCATCCGCCCTCTTAATCAGGATCAAATTGTCACCAGTCCATTAATCCCGTACGAAATACTCAGGCCTATTAGTCCGAGGGATTAAAAGAATCCAGTCTTGTCATTATTCTAAAGCAGAGAACAGGCCGGGCAAGAGGAAGGCTCGATCAGGCTAGTGTCGGCGTAACGAAAGTGAAAAAGCACACGCGAAACGATCGCGATCGCCTCTAACTATGGCCAGAGCAGTCTCCGGTCGCGTTCGAACGAATTTATTAGGCGTCGGTGTTGCAATCGGCCGGAATTTTATGAAGTATTAACTATGAACGACGCGTACAAATCGTCGATATTATTAACTTGTTCCTAAGCCGAGCGCGCGAGCCTCCGCGAAAAATATTCTATTGCTTTATCGTTATGCTTAATTTATGGCGCGCCGGCAAGTGGCTTGAGAACGGACGAAGCCGCGCCCTCGCCGCCTCTCTCGGCTGCACCTTTCATGAGGTTTCATCGAGTCACGCGAGTCCTCCAACTCGTTAATTAATCGTTTTTCTAGGCCGCGGACATAATTTCCGATCGGAAACGTATCATTGAACGGTGCTCCGGGAATTATGTAGAAAACAGTGTGCGATTCTCTGATTTTTCCATCGAGACTTCGACGGCGGTAAGAGGATACGGGAGAATAAGGATCGCTCGAAGAAAAGTAGAAAGCGGCCGCTGTGAAGGTAGTGGTTTTAACTTGTTATCTACGCTTTCGTGTGTTTTTCTGGGATTTTAATGTCGCAAGTGTTGCTTCCTTCTTTGGAGTGTCGGTTAGAGATCGACGACTTGTTAAGCTCGTGTATTATGGTGAATTTAAAATCAAATAAAAAAATTGAACAAAATGAACAAATAAAAATTGAGTGAATTAATTTGGAATAATGAAAAGTTCAGAATAACGTAAATTTTCTATTTTTTTCTGATTTTGCGAAAATGATCGAACGTCCCAAATGCGTTAAAAATGTTGAACAAGCAAAGCTAAAGTTTCCAATCGTGAAACAGGGTAATGTTTAATAGGAAAAAAGAATTATTCTACTGTAGAGTAGCACGTATCACTCGAATGCTCAGAATGTTAATTCACAAAGTGCGCCGATCAGATAATCGGTGAAATATTGAACCTGTAAAATCGTTTCACATACGACGAGCGTTCATTTTTATTCCAAGGGTAATATTTCGCATCTAATACATTTTTCATTTTTTTCTTTTCTTTTTAATTAAGAATTTCATCTCGCAGGTACGGCTACATCAAATTTTCTCAACGTGCACAGCTAATTACATATAATTAGCCATAATTGGACACACATTTTATGTATCTTGCATTTTGTGTTATTCGACGTGGTGCAATTATCTTTTATCATCGCCGGGCAATAATCAGTGAGCTGCATTAACGCTAATACCACAATAAATCCTGCGGTTTTGCGCCTTCTTTTTCTCTCTCTCTCTCTCTCCCTCTCCTTCAGTCTCTTTTTCTCGCTCTCTCATCGCCTTAATGGAATTACATCGACCAATGTCGCGTATTTATTCTTGGGAATATTTTATGCTAATTCTAAAATCACACCCGATACTATTAATTCGGTTCGCACGTAAAACTGAACGTATTAAGCACGTGTCGTACATCTTCCATACGGTTGCATAACATTTGATAATCGTAGTCACCATTACTGTAATATTTCTGTAATTGAACGACAATTTGTTCAGTGTGGATTATTGTAATCGGTGTACTATGGAAGAAATATGGGAAGAAGAATATTTTTTAAAAATTCAATACTTGAATTAATTAGAAATGTGTAATAATCACACAAGTGACAGAAATAATCACTTAACTCCATTCTTATTTCAATCAACTTATCTAAAATGTGTCTTTTCTAATATAATTCTTTTCTATTAAGTTTCGTATGATGAAATTAAAATATTTCTCAACAATAGAACGGTATTTAATTTACCGGCGGCCCAAACGTGAAAATAAAGAACTCTACGGTACCATTTCAAATCTACCATCTGAAATGGCAACGGTGTCCATAAAAATTCAATTTTATTCCTCGTTCTTGTCCATTTCTAATGACGCTCGATCGACAGAACAAAGGGGTCGAAATACGTATCAGTATTGTAAACGAAATTCGTCGTCGAACAGCTGGACGAGCGATCCCGTGGAATAAAATGGTAAAAACGGACATCGGGACCGGTGAAGAGAGGTCGCCGAAGGAAGAGTAGAAGAACGAAGAAGGGGTCGTAAAATGTAAACGCCGGATGTACGTACGTACGTTACATCGGTTCTAACGACCGATCGTAAAGAAGCCGACGGTGCATCCAGGAGGTATTGACATTTAAATATCTCCATCTGTTCCCGGACAAAACAACAACCACCGACTCGGCTCGATATATTAATAAGCGATGCTTCTCTACGCGTACACACTCGCGTGTGCGTGCACTCACATCGTCCTTCTTTATTTCGACGACGATGGACCACTGTAGTGATGGCTACTCGATGCATTTCCACGCAAACTTTCGATCAAATCTCACGATTTTCGTTAATCAATTTTACCGATGTGCACTTGAAATTATCAGGCGTTTGGAAAGAGTTCGACGATTTTTTCGGGAAGAATTTGATTTTTATTCTGGAGCTGAAGCTGAAATATTTTCATATTCAGCGTAGGCTGAGATATTCTACATTATTTCCAATGATTTTCCTTCATTTTTTTTTATACGGATTCCATCGTAGTAAAAATTTTGTGGTATTGATGGGATAAAGTCATCGATAGATTTGCAAATGTTGTCAATTGTATCGAGGTGTGTATCGACAAGGCTGGCAAAAGGTAGTCAGACAGCCAAATCTGGCGATTACGTCGCGTGTAGGAGTTCCAAAGCTGAGGATGACTTGTTTAGTTGCTCGAGCAGCATGTGGCCGACTTTGCAACAGCATGACTTTGCGGCTTCGTTGACCAGCGAACAGTGTCATTTTCTCCAATTCGTCGTTTAAATTCATACTTACATATTTAGGTCTGTAATATCTTAGTTCGAAGTCTCTCCTACATCTAATAATTACGCCAGCACTAATAGACTGAAAGATTATTCTTCAAATCTTCCATAGGAATGGAAAGTTCACATTGTTACGGCAGCTTTACGTTCAAATGAATTTGCGCGTCTCGAGGAAGAATTGCAAAATGTTGCAATTTTACACAGGTCTCGAGCTGTTCTACAGGAATTTCCAATTGATATATAAATCAGATAACGTTAGCAGGCAGACAGACTCAAAGTTAGATAAAAGAAAATTACCATAAATCGGTATTTCAGTATCGCAGCAAAATTACGCTTAAACCTGCAAGTGTATACGTGTATCTTGATTGCACTACCCTCAGCCTAACCTCTCCTGGATCGTAAAACAACGTACACACAACCACGATAATCACGCCAACCAAACACTTCCAATTAAAATAGAAAATCTTCGGCATTACAGCGACAACGCGAATATCTTTAAAACTCCCCCCTTGAAAGCCATTTTATCTATTCCTCTCACGTAGAGGTATACACCTACCAAGGAAACGTTTCGAATCGCGTTGTTCCCATCGCTAGACGATACGTATGTAACACTGGTGCCGGTAGTTGGTACCGGATTTATATTATTGTACACCAGGACTCGTTCGATCGCGCAGCCACACGGCTGTACGGAAAAAGCATTAAAGCGTTCGTCAAAACTTATTACCCCAGGGGTGGCATTTTACAACAGCCATCAGTGAAAACGTCGGACAATTGTTTCAGATCGTGTGTATTTTCTCCGTGGTTCCAACGGTCGAGCTGATAATTTATTAGGACAAACGAACTGTCCTGGAATTTCTTCCCTCCTCCTCGTAGTGCAGTCTGTGTTATTCAACGAGAGGAGAGCAAGGATAGAACTGTATTTATGAGAATGTATTTACTCGTTCGCTATTATAGAATTGTTTGCAAGAAAACGTTTGTTATCAACAAGTGGTACACGTGCATACGTGATTACAGAAGATATACATCGTGTCATATGTCTTCGCTTCTTCCTGCTCTTCCTCGTCCGCTCCGTTCTTCATGCTACAACCACGGGCTGTTGCATGGCAATCACGCCAATTCACGCACGCACACACGTTCGAACCGTGCGGCTGCGTGTCTTGCATAGTTTCGTCTGTAAGGGGACACGGTGTGTTCCACGCTCCTTCCGTGTCGCTAAATTATCTCACGGGATACGTAGTTTGGCATAAATTTGCGAGAGGAGTTTGCCGGTCTCTTGGACCCATTTATCCGTGAAAGTTTCTCGTATTTTGAAAATAGATTTATTGTGACAATCACGTCACACCAAGTGTCTGAATAATAAAGAAATATTGGGTTTGCGGGCAGATTCTGAATAGTCACTGACTATTTTTCGGGTAATTTAATCATTAGAATTAGAATAGAATATTTTCTGCTTTCAGCGTGCAGAATTGTACGATTTTTGCCACTTGCGATAGCAGTTTTTTTAAATACATGATTAGTGCAAATATAATTAATCAAAGACGTCATGTGGTTATTTTTTTAAAGGCTTGATTGGAATATAAGTTGACTAAAATTCTTATCTCGGTGCCTTGTAGTATCATTTTTCACATTGGCAGGGTGTCATCTCTGTCGACCCCAATCTCGCTTATTATCCTGACCGTGCATAAATAATCGCGTCACCGTTAATGGCACAGTACAGGGACACTCGATACATCGAGTCGTAGGGGTCAGAGACACTGGGATTCGCGGATGTTGATCCGCGATAGCGAATGATGTTCGAGGAATCGCGTGCCACGTATATGACATCACGATGATCGATTAGCTGTCAAAAGTGCCGTCTAGCCAAATGTGACGTTATCCCAGTTCTCTGCCCGAGGACCAGACTGCCCCAAGTCCTGCATTTGTAATTTTGCAGCTGAACAAAAAGACATCGGCGCTGTGAATTGAAGTAATTCGAACAATTTTGTAACACCATGTGACCTTGGAAGTTACGTATTCATTTATCTACATTTTGTAAGTCTCGTTTTATTTGTTTATTTTTCTAACTAATTTGTAAGGAAAAAAGGATAAACAGGCGCGTATCTGAAGTTAAAACTGTATTAGTGTGGGTTCGCTTGGTTAGCCGTTACTCGGTGACTCTCTAAGCGAGACTGCCTTTCCGGCTAGGCGTCACCAAGGGCCTCGAGGGTTGGTCGCCGATGTTCGGTGGCGGCTCAGTCCTCGGGCCCGATATCGCCTGCTCCTATTACAATGAACATCCGGGCTGGCCGCCCGAATCCCCGTCTCGACGGCGCCCTCGATATCTCTTACAAATTCTTGCTTCTCTCGTCAAAATGTAAAATTATGATACAATCAACCATAATTTTTCTTCTCATAATGTAGAGTTAAATCTCGTTTGTTTATTGTGTCGTGTAAATAGCTCCCTGTGACTTTAACAAAGAAAAGAAAGAGCAGTAAGATATGTATATAACTAATTTTGAAAATAATGGAGTTGGGTTAGCCTAGCTCAGAGATACAGAATGATCAAAAATCGTCTCTTAGACAACGTATTATGTACATCGCGGCTAAATCGAGCGTGTAACCGTAGTACAACTAATTATGAGCGTTAATTAATGGTTGCGAGCCTGTCGATAGCGGAAGCGCTCGATTAGTGTTACAAATCACATTCGTGTCATTTTATCGTCGGTGTACACGGATTTATACGGCAATGCTCACGGTATTCTTCTAATAACTCGTCGCGGATAATCGACCACTTCCGGCGTTCCTGAACGGCGCAAACATGGATTTCCTTCGTGGCGATCGGAGTTAATCGTAATATATTGTTTTTAATGATACACCCACGAAGAAAACGAAGAAGAAGAAGAATTCAGAAGCGACCGATTTTACACAAGAATTCTTCGTTACGTCGCACGATTCCCACGTTAACGTCGAAAATTATTCGATATTACGTAGGTTAGGTAAGTGGTAGGGAAGGTTATTCGTTAAATCGCGAAAAAGTGGTGGTGAAACGATCGATCATCGTGGAGCGTGAACCATTACGAACGACAACATCGATCATTTGTCAGCCTCATTGTCGACGGTTAATTGCTCCTCGCCGGCCTAATGCTTGTTACCGGAATGTAATTGAAGATGGTTGACTAATTGCACGCTTTACATCTTCGTGAAAAGCGGCACGCCGCTTCTTTTCTAATTAACATCCAGACTAATTGAGACGTTCGGCTCCCCGGCTCGCTGTTTGCCGCAAATCATCGTCCGTAACGCTCTTAGCGGTGATCGTCGGTCGATCATTAACGCGAGTTACCTCCGTTCGAGTTGAATTACGACGTCGTTGTCGAATCGAGAGTCATCCACGAATATGCGCTCGCAGAATGCCTCTTTCGATCTTGCATACTGCGACTGTGTCAATCTTCGATGTTAAATCTACCGTGCGGTGAATTTTCTAATAGGACGTTTGAAATTTTCATTTAATTGTTGATCAAGTTTGATTAAAATATCGTTGATAAAATTTTTTTAAACATCATCAGTTTGTGTTGGATAATTGTTCAAAAAGTTTTGCTAGACATTTCGTTTTGTTGTTTAAATTTTTTGTGAGATTTGAACGTAGTAGAAACTGTTTTTCAAATATTTTTTATACCTTGAAATTTCCCTTCTTTCGACTGCAGATTTTATATTTACTTATGTTACAGGCAAAGTTTCAGAGACACAATTTCTTGTCTGGATTCTCACGATTCTTCCTTAGTACAAGTGCAATGCGATATATTTTTCACTTAATCTGTTTCATTGTTTGCCACGAGAAGAACCAATGTTAATTTATACAAGCGATGACGTGAATGAATTAATCAGAAATATCACTCAAACATATATTCATCGTTTAAAAAGCAGCAATTCATGTACAAGGATGCTCGTTATTGCTACTTTCAATGTATATAGGTTCTTTATGAATGCAAACTCAGCTATCAACGGCAGTAGGATTTACTACCTATTTCAGCGTACTCCAAAAAATTACTACACTTTTAACCCTTTCATTCTACCTAATACAGTGTGTAACTAAAGTTCCAAAATTTTGAATCTAATAATTTACCACAGTAAAATGAAAAACGGTAAAAAGGGAATACAGTAAATTCTCCACAAGTGTCAGTCCATAAGGAAGCTAAACCTGACACTTGTAGAGTCAGGGACTACGTTTTCGAGCCTCGCGCCCGCCTTTGTAGTTTACCGAACGTAGACAAGGACAGCGAATAAAAGATAAGGATGAAACGTGAGTCGAGGCAACCAAGCGATTTAAATATCAACTTTTTTAATTTTACGTTTTTTTATCCCGAAATTTTTCTTAACATATTGATGAGATTCTTCTGATGAAAGTGACATAAAACACGACATAATTTGAACAACAATTACTTATTAACACGTTCACTGTCACGCCAGATTTACAGGTTGCTGTCAGGCGGCCTTTTCTATTATGAATTGTCGAGCCGTGAAACTCTGTAAAAGAAACCGAGTGGTGTAGCGTTACACGTTTGACTGACAGCGAGCGAGGATAACATAGGCGTAGGACCATCTATACTGACACTTGTAGAATCCAAACTGACTGACACTTGTGGAGAATTTACTGTACCTTGATATACTTCCCTTTTTACTGTTTTTCATTTTACCATGGTAAATTATTAAATTCAACATTGAGGAACTTCTGTTACGTACTGTATTAGGTAGAATGAAAGGGTTAATAGTGTAGTAATTTTACCTTGGTATAGTAATAATACCTTGATACACTTATTTTTGCAACCTGAGCAACACCTCGATACACTTATTTGTGCAATCACTATCGCTACTAATTTCACCAACTTCCTCGACAGAACTAACCAATTCTCTGAGTTGCCATTTTCAATACACAACTTCCGCTTGCAAATTCCCCAAGTTCTACTCGCTGTGCCAATCAAATCCATCATTCTCGAACCGATTCAAGTACATTCTACCACGCCGCCGTCCCATTCTAAGCGTCTAACGTAGCACCGTTCACGTAAACCGTGGGGCTTAATGCGTTCGCGAGTGCCGTAATCGTTGAAGGAATCGCGTGCAGAGTTCGCACGGGAGAAATCGCGTTTCCTAGATAGGATCTCGGGTAAAACGAAACGCAGAGAGCCGCCTTGTGGTACGTACGTATGCCAAGTGGCGGCGTGAAACAATCGACGACGATTTACGTATCGGCGAGCCCGTTCTCGCGGTCGACAGCTAATGACGCGTTCCAAGTTTCGAAGTGAATCCGTTCGAATGGAGCAGCGGCTAGATCGCCGGAGGCACTCGAAAATAATGGAAACGACGATTAAGTTATTATCCGTGTGGCTGTTCGCGCAGGACGAAGGACGCGAGAGTAGTATACCGCTCTGCGCGCGCGCGCGGATCACAAGAAAATCAGTGATCTTTCAGGGTAATTTGAACGTGTCGTAACTCTCGCTGACGTTGAGTGCCGCGTGAAGCAAAAAAAGAAAGAAAAAATCGTTACATGGATCGTTATCGCAGATACGTATTCGCGTTACTCGTAAGAATGAGTAGTGGTAATAATGCACTTAATGGTACGATGATTTAAAGGCAGAAACGCGCTCGTACTGGATGATGCCCAGCGAAGGAGGAATGTATCAAGGTGGTAGATGATGAGACAGTTCTTTAACACACCAACTATCGGTATTTTTTGGTACATTAAACTTGGGTAGCTTCGGTATAATGTAACACACTGGGTATCGTTATTCCGATGGCACAGTTGCGAAATTGCAAAAACTGAATTTTTCAAGAGCGAAGAAAACCACTTTTTCTATTAACGTAAAATCACCTTTGCACCGAGTTTCTTCGGCAACTCAGAAAAATTAATATAGAATGGCACAGTCGAAACAGTGGTTTTACATTAATTGAAAAAACAGGTTTATTCCCTCCTGAAACATTCAGTTTTTGCAATTTTGCAATTACACTATTGAAACGACGATATGGTAGGCACTAAGAAGAATCTTGGATTCTTTTACAAACTAAAAGTGATACTCTCTTCATTTTAAATTCACAGATGATTGGTAACAAAGCTGCTTATTTTTACTCTATTTTTTACTTCGTAAATTAAGTTCAGAAAGATTTTGCAGTCTTATACAGATCGACGTGCTAGATTTTTGCACAAGTTCAAATTAATATATTAACGTCCTTTGTACATTACATCTTTGTATCTGTTACTAATTAACAAATGACTTTAATTATCATTAGAAGAAGAAACGAAGTTATTTTCGCGACACACCGACACCTTAATGTTCACAAATGACCACAAACAGGAAGTGATACGTCCACGTAACACACACTCGACGATTCCTCAAAGGGTGAATGATCGAGAAACGTCTGCAATACTACTACTACGAGTAGTCATTTCCAACAGTCCTAAACGAACAATAAAGAAACCAAGAACAACGATACGTTTACGCGATAATACCTTTACGCAATTCTCCGCTTCGAAGCAGTTGCTTTTCATTGAAGTTCTCGAAATCTAACGCTACAAATTAATTCACCTTTTCCGGCCAGATAATATCTCAATCGCTAGAACAATCGTACAATATGACTTATACACTTTCCACCTCGAATTATCGAAATAACTGCAATTCTCTCGTAAGTCGTGTAATGTAGAGTCGTTCGAACGTTATGTTCTCCGGCAATTTTCTCGAGTTTCCCGCCGGTGTACCTGCATGTATGTAGTATGCACATTGATACGAGGTTAGTATTACGAGAGTTAGTATCCGGGCGTAACGATAAATTCCGCCACGCGCGTTCGGAAAACACTGCGGCCACGGGGAAACTTAATACGGGGACATTAAGGGGTACCTAATCGGCGTAATGAAATAAGGTTAACGCGCGCGCGGACTAAAACGATCGATATCGCTCTCTGGCCTCTTGATATCTGTCTGTGAAATTCTAATAGGCGAGTGATTTATACAGAACCGCGAGAGCGTAATTATTTGACTGATCACGTAACAC
The DNA here is from genome assembly GCF_001263275.1 of Habropoda laboriosa. Taxonomy (NCBI): domain Eukaryota; kingdom Metazoa; phylum Arthropoda; class Insecta; order Hymenoptera; family Apidae; genus Habropoda; species Habropoda laboriosa. The sequence goes on along the minus strand of NW_017100265.1, from coordinate 2,125,869 downwards.
GCGGATCGACCGTTCATTAATAATTTCACCTTCGTGCGGGCCTCGTTGAATTTCCTTAATAGAGGAATATTAATAAATCATTCTAACACTGATATAATGGGCCACGATTAACCGTACCGCTTTCTTTCAGCGCTCGTTTCTTTCCGAACGTTGCGCAAGTCCGTTTGTGCCCGCAAAGGTATATAGACGCATACCTGCCACGTTTCGCGAACGGTGGATGTGTGTGATTTTCGAGAAAAATATCGATAGAAGAATGTAAAAAGGCGGGTAATAATCTACACGGTTAGCGAGATCTTTCTTGCGTGATCGCGATAAACGGGGGCGCGCCTGTTTGGAAATTAATATTCCTTTATCGCGGTGTCTCATGCCGGTTAATTGGAACTTAATTTATCGCGCCTGCCAAACGGTAAGTGTGTACCAAGTTTTTGTGATTGCGATCGGTTTCTTTCGGAAGTGAACCTACATAACTATTTCGTTCCTTCTGAGATTCCTTTGGTTACCGAGTGCCTATCTGAAGTTGTTCGAGTGACAGATTTCGTGGAAATAGTTCCTTTGGAATATTTAAATATTGTGATATTCAATATTTAATAATAGATATTTTCTTTCGTAAAAGCACGAGCAGATGTAAAGATATCTTAAAAATATATACACACGGCGTGTTAATTATTATTTAATTTAACAGACTACTACAGACAATGAAGTAATAATATTACGCGATATGGACAGAGTAGGAATTTAATTTCACGTGTGACTATACTTTCATTACCATTGAAGGTACAATTAAACGTCTAATTCGAGAATAAAGCGTAAGCCTCAGGCTTTGTGGAAATATTTCAAATTAATAAACACTTCTTTGGTAAAAGTACGAGCATAAAGATATCTTAAAAGATATATATGTACGGAGTAATATTTACTATGTAACGTAACAGACTGCTACGCACAACGAAGTAATAAAATTACAGTGAAATGGACAGGACAAGAATTTTCTTTCGCGTGTAGCCACACTTTCATTAACATTCAACGTACAATTAAATGTCTACTTTGAGAGCAAAGTGTAAGCCACCGCAGGAAGTGTTTCATTATCTCTACATTGTGTGCATCGTCGAAATGATACAGATATTATCCTCCTGAAGCGTCCTCCAATTAATTCGCTCGCGTAATCAAAATTTACGACTACTCGCAACAAGTACAAGGATATCTAATCGCCTATTCAAACAACTTTATTGTCTAGATGTAAAGTAAACCCGAGGAGTGTGTACATTTAAAACTCCTTCATGCCGTACAAATGAATCATTCCGTAAAGGTATCACTCAACAGACGTAAATTTCTGTCGAATCTTTCGCACAGATGAAGGAAATATTTGCATAAATTGTGTATATAAGATCTATGTGAATTATGTACACGTTGAAAGTTTCATCGAAAACGGTTAAAGATTGTGAAAATCGCGCTATTTCACGACTTTCGGCCTAGAACTGTGATAAATCTGAAGATTCTTACATCTTTCGATGCCTGTCGCCTGCTTCTCCATTCACCGATTCCAATTAAATTTTCAACATGCGTACAACTGCGGTAGATCTAAAAAAACGTACGTTTTACATTTTCATCACGAGCCCACAGAAAAGAATTGTAAACAGCGACCATAACAATTTTCTTCGCGATTCCCCCAAGTTGCAATTTTTTCCAAATTTTCTACGCACGTCATCTATTATAGTAAACTAATCCTTCTAACTTCTGAAAGAAAAAGAAGAAAAAAATTCAAGTCGTTTGGCCGAATTTTAAAGAAGTTACTCTGTTTCGAAAAGTGTCCACATATCTCTGTCCGCGACAGTATACAGGCAGAAACACTGATTAAAACAAAATCATTAATTACCATTAATCTCTGGCGGCTAATTACGCGCACGACGAACGATAACGAGCCAGACAATGCTCGATTGTCTCTAATTCCCTCTCATAATATCGTCCATTGCCGCGTATGCATGCAATTACCCCCGGTGTGTCACGTGTCTCTCTCCTCTTTTTTTTTTTCACTCGTCTGTTACGCTCGCGTGTGTCTCATCGAGCGGGCAAAACAATATAACCGGTGGCTTTTCTCCCCGTCTGTGTTCCTTATCCCACATGATGAAACAAGGCGTGCCTACGTAAAAGATTAATATCGCTCGAGGTACGATCGTGTCTCCGCGACTAATCGAGCTTTGATCTACGGTTTCTGCAAACCCGTAGCTATGCCAGTCATTCGGCACACCCGCTTAACATTCTCGCTGATATCGCCGCTGGCTGTGACAGGATCCCTTCACGATGGACGAGATTTCTCCCTTAAAAATTCGCTTCGACGAAGAGGAATTAGGCTCGTTAGGCTACTCGCCGTGAGAAACGCAAGTTCAAGTTTCGAACTGGAGTGGATTTTGCTTAGAGGTTTAATTATCTACGATTATTCATAGACCCAGGTATTTGGCTCATTGATAAATTCAGATTTTTCTGGTTTTGTGTGTGTGCGTTTTAAATCTCACGGTAAGAAACTCGAGTGGAGAAGTATGCAAGCAGTCGGAGATACTTACTTTGGTCAGTTAGTTATCTTTTGGTAGGCGAGGAATCCGGATTCGAGGTCTGGTTTTAATAGTTTGACTGGTTTAATCTAATCCTGGTCTAATCACTTAATTCATTCGTTCCCGATCATTTTCATACGTGGAATTGTATTCGTTCTTCAGGTTTCGTTTTTTTGTATTTTGCTGTTTTTTGCTGCGTTGAATTTTTCATTCCTCGCATGATCGAGATTGTGGGTACCGGGGTGTACTGTTAGGGTTCGGCGTATCGCGGAGTGTAGTAACGTTTAGATTGTTGAAGAATGGGGAAGAGAATTTGTTGGCAGTTGGAGAAATCAAGTTTTGGTTAATTGTAGGTATTGATTAGATTTTGATATAACACCAATTAGTAGCAATTAAGCAGATCTTAAGGAAGATCGGTGTGTTCCCTGAGCGTTTCAGACGGAAGAAATAATTCGATGAAAAAGGGAAATAAAGAAGATACCGGAAATTCCCAACAATATTGCGAAAAATACCGACTATCATTTTTCGTAGTATTGCAATCTCGTTTTAATTCAAGAAAGCTCAAGGAAGGGTGAAAAATATCCATGAAACTTTACTTTCGTTTATAAAATAACTTGTGCAGGCTGTCAATAATCTGTTTTCGTGTGAAAAAGTAATCACGTTTAATTATTGTAAATATTGGATATCGTGTTTATGTTTTTTAATTACAATTAAGCCAAACTTTTTTCAAATTTGAAATTAAACCTTCCAACAATTTGGGCTCCCAGCGTTAAAAGAGTAATACCAAATACTATACGACACGCACTTACGTTGCTCTAATTTCGGACCTCTCAACACATTAACCTAAAACCTAATTGCAACATAAATTACAATTTACTCTTAAAAGCCTCAAAATGGAACCAAGCACGATATTAACAGACACACACTCGAATCTTCAGTTTTATCCAATTAACCTCACTTCAACCCGTAAACTGTGCTCACCTTTCAAACAGAAATTGAATCTCTAGTTCATAATTATAAACGAGTAACAATTACTTCCTCCTCGTTCTTGCAAAACTGAATACAATGTATTTCACGTCCAATACAAGCCTAACAGTACAATTAAAACCGAACAATCCCTCAATAAATGATTGAGTGCTCCAAGTATTGTCTATCCAACGACGAGTTAACTCGTCTTACACACTTAACAGGTCGACGAAACCTTCCACCTTCGACACTCCGTCTCCCTCGTTCTCGACGAATTGCAATCAAACCCACGACCCGCAGTGCCCCGACGTGACAACCTCTAAAATTCCTCCACCCCCGGGGCTGGGTGAACAAACGCCGCGGGCAGCGGCAGATGAAAATTCCGCGCGAAGGATCGCCCGTACCTTGCGAAACGCAACATTGTCGCGTTGTATCGCGTCCGTTCCCCTTATCTGCCACGATCGTTGTACCTACGCGCAGGAAATACCTCTCCGGGAAAGATAACGGCCGGTCTCTCGGGCCCTGTTTCCAAACCTGTTCCACTGCGCCTATTTAAAGAGGCTGGCTCGCGGATACGCGCGGCTCGGCCGCGATAACGGGGCCCCCACGTGTATCACTCGAATTTGCTCGACGCTGATACATCGCACAGATACCGATAATTCGTCCCGGATTGAATAATCCGCCGATTTCTCCCCCCTCTCTTTCTCGCCTCCTCTGTGTCTCCTCTACGGCCCGCCATAGCCCTTCCCGCGTTCGTTCGCCGCCGCTCCTCCTCCTTCGCCTTTATCTTCGCACGCTCGCGCGCTACACCGAGCCGATCGCGTGGAATTAATTAGGCAACCACCTGTTTTCGATACAGTCGACGCATAAATCGTACTACGTGGCTGGTTCGTGCCGCGGTATCGGCATGCCAGATCCGCGAACGCTGAATAATAGCGTTTACCTCGGTCTGCGGAAAAACGCACGGTGCTTCGAAGGGAGATTGTGCATTGATTGTTGGAAATTGATACTTTCGGGTGTTTAGGGGGTGTGCTGGAATTCCGCGGTGCTCCTCTGGGGATCGGGGAATGGGGAGTTTAGAGGAGAGATTGGGTGTGTTGAACGATGGGTTTTACAGTCGCCTCGGAAAGTAAGTTGAAGGTAAATGAATGGGATATAGGTGTGAGCCACTCAGAAACGAAAGTGACTAACTTCGTCAAATTGAATTTATTACATTTTTTTTACTTATGAAAAGTTAAGCACCAAGCATGTGCTCCTTGATATTAAAATTGGAGAAATTTGAGAAAGTGGAGTTAATCATTTTGGCTTCTGAGTGGCTCATATTTTGGTAACGTATATTTTTATGTAGGTATTTATATCATATGAATGATGCGAGAACAGTAATTCGACGTTCGTCAATTTTCTTAATTTTAAGTGAGTTAATATATTAATAAGGGATCGTTAAGTAAGTTTGCGAGGAGACTGTATGTGTGTCGCTATTCCACGGTAAAAGTTTGCAGCCATTTCAAGTGGTTTACAATTGAATTTATTGAATGGAAGATTTTACTTGTTATTTTGATTGATTGTGAATTTTAGAACGTGTGTAGAAAGATTGTTTCGATTATTTTTTATTAAGAGAAAAATTGACGAAGATGAGGTAGTGACGCTGAAATTATGAGTGGTAGTGTGTATTTGTTTAATTTTGAGATATTTCTTGAGTTGAAATATGATTTCGAAGGAAAAATATTTGGACGTAAATAGAAACTTTTATCTTCAACGATATGGATGAATGATTTGAACATATTCGTTTATTAGCATAATTATTATGGAAATATGCATTGTTGCTTAACAGTTTCTGTATCTCTGAATATAAATTTGACAAGTAATTTTAAACAAAGTTAACATATATTAAATTTGTCTCAATTAAAAGAAACTTACCTGCTTATTAGTGCGAGTATATTTGAATTCAGATTGTGTATCGTAACGATTTTGGAAAGTGTTCTAAATGAAATATTAAATGCAACATAAATAACTTCTCAGCCTGACCGCGTAATAAAATCATTTAATTAAGATTAGATTGAGAAGCTGTATTACTTAAATACAAGTATAATTAGCCCTTCGTTCCATTCAAAATACCATATTATCGTTAATTCCAATTTTTGCATTGACAAATCTGCTGCCATTCGTATTTAAATATAGGCAATATATAGAATTAATTAAAATAAAATAAAATTAAAAATATCGAATTTTGAAAATTGCTTAATTACAGCGTTATGCGAAACATACATCAGGTAAAATTTACTCAGTTCAAGTATTACAGTTCAACTTTCGACATTTCTTCTGTAAATCTATTAGAAAATACCTAGTCTAAGCAATAAAATAATAATTGAAAATTTTTGAATTGTGACACTTTTCTCTATATAAGATAAAATAGTAATTAAATTGCACACAAAAGGAATAGAAAGAAATAGAATCAAATATAGTACAATTTCTCCTAACACAAATTCAAAATACCAAAATTTTCCAGCTACAAAAAAGCATCCTAATAAAAATTCCACGAACTATCATACTTCACACGTCGCAATCATTTCCGCGGTCACGGCCAATCGCCAATTTCCTCAATTCGATCATGCATCCGCGTTCGACGCATGGTCCATATTACAAAAATTTCCTTAAAATTTCTACAATTATATTTTTAACCCGATTTTATGCACGCACAGTCATACGACAAATACGACAAAGACGACAAAGACAAGAGCATGTAAAAAATTCAAACGAAAGTCTCTATACGTTAAACACTTATCGTGCGATTAAGCCCGTTCTTTCAACACTTTCTCCGCACCAAGAACCACCCTGCTCGTTCCCCGCGGCGCATTATTGCCCACATTATTGCGTTTCACACGACACACATTCCTGGCGTGCGCGACACGTGAAAAATCAACGGGTATCAATATCGACGGGCGATCGATCGATAACCGTAGATCACGCGAACAAGCGCGAACGAAAACTCTACTTTCTGTATAACGCATTAATCTCGCAATTACCCTATCACGTCTGCGCCGAGGAACGCGCAAAGTACACACGCGTCAACCTGGTACACGCGTGGCCCAAGCAATTACGTTTCTTTTTCGTTCACCGCGAATAAATCAATCGAGAGAACGCGAGCAATTATCTTTCAAGGACGTGGCACCGTTTCCACTGGTTTTCGGGCTTCGTTGCGTCGCGTTGACATTGAAAAAGCGCCCCGACGACGACGTCGAGCAATTACCTCTTATCATCTGACAGATCAACATTGCACGAGGCTGATGCGTTTTTTGTGAATGCCTTTGTCGAGTGCAATCGTCTACCGAACTAGTCGGAGTTGCGTGAAATCAACCTTATTCGTCGATTTTTCTTTTTAACGTAATGCGTTTGTTGATGTTGCTGGCTTAGCCTTGAGAAGCCATTTAATTTCTATAAAAAGAAAATGAATACGTTATCTAATTTGTTCGTTCACGATCGTTAAGTTCGATTACTTTCTGACACAAAGACAGATTATTGGCGGCCTATACAAGTTCTTTAATTTAAAAAATTAAAGTTTAAAAATTTAGAGACACCTTTTTACACCCTCCCTTAGGCTTTCTAAGGTTAAGAAACTAAGCTGCATAAAATTTTAGCGTCCCAGCTAAGGCAAATTATATTGAACCTATGAACGCGTTAAAAGTTTAACATTAAATAAAAATATTGAAAATCAGTACTACCAAAAATTCAAATTTCCAACAGTAGAATCACAATGATTAATTAAAAAAAATTTTAATGGCATTACTCCCGGACGTCAGTTAGAGCCACCATACTAGTCAACGTGCTTAAAAAACCCTCCATTAATGAAATAAAAATCGAAGTCGAGCAACATGTCAACCTCGAATCCTACTTACATCTTACAGCTGAGTGGAGAATTTCGCGACACCAACCATAGGCTTATTAGCAACGACGATAATAGTAGGATGGCGATCGATCACCCGCTGCAAAGGGAATTGGTCTTCGTTACTATTTAATAGAGCCAGTAATTGCGCGATCTCGAACGGGGGAGACACTGTACTCTGTGCTTTAGGATATGCAACGGTTATGTCGACACGGTTGGTGATGGATGGCGCGCTCGTTGCGTCAGTTGTTCTGGTGACTTTTTCACCGGGGGAAGGTGTTGAATAAGATTGCGAGGAAAGCTAATGTTCAGGGTACTTTGCGCGAGAACTGCGTGTGATTATAACGTATGCGCGTAATGTGTACTCGTTTAGACGTTTTTGTCAATGATTGCACTTTGTTGCCGGTTAATGTGAGAGAAGAATTGTGAGACAGAGGAATTGATGTTATTGTATTTCCGGAACGTATTAATAAGCGACCAGCGAGCAGTGACGCAAACCTTGACTCTGTTCCTTCTTGTAGAAAGTAGAACAGAATTTCAGTCTGTTAAAGAATAAATTTGCCGAATTTCTAAAAAATGGACCAAAGTTTTACTACTTTTGTAAGTAAGAGAAAAATTTCCACAGTGCTATATGATATTGCAGTTCTATTATTATACACTGTGGAGCATAACTTTAGCAATTTTCATTTCAGATTTTCAATTAGCAGATTTCATTATTTACAATTGGCTTTGTCGAATTATCCTTCCGAAAACAAGTTTAAAAATCTTAAAAATATCAGCGATACTATAGTTACGCTCCATAGTGTAGTAACATTGATGGAATGCTGCGATATAAATTTTTTAGTTAGAATTGTTCGCACCTTCTCGACGAATTCACTTCAAATATTCTGTCGTTCGATAATTCCTTTGATGATATAAATTTCAATATAAATATGGCTTCAAACATTGTCCAACTCGATCGAAGAACTTTTCTTTGATGACATAAAATTGCATAGAAACATGAATCACACGTGTATGTTAGGCATAAAATGAGAAATTTCCACAAAAAATTTGCCTACCTTTAATATTCATATTTTCAACTATAGAAACGTTCATTGCGATAACCGGCTTAACAAGGAGAGACCAAGATGTAAACGTATACATTACCCCCAAGTAAATACCCAGCGTCGACGATGAATCGTAACATCGAACAGATTGACCTCGCGGAAAAAAGAGGCATTCAACCATTCACACGAACGGTCCAAGTGTGTTCAAGATCAAACCACCATTCAGTCCCGTCATTTCCCATCGTAAAACCCGCGAGAGCAGCACACAGTTACATCACCGGCAGAAAGGAAATATTCAAACACCGCCACGCATCACACTCCATCTACGAGGCTGCATCATTACAAGTCCCACGAATCGTAAAGAGTTCGCTGTTCCTCGACAGTCATCGAACAGGTGCATGACGTTCGGCGTGTGTATCGAGGAGACGTGGCGAGCTTTCCAGGCGGTTCGGTCAGGATGAAAAGATCACGATGGATCAAAGGGGGCAGCGAAACAGTGAGAGAGACGGGAAGAAGAAGAATGGACGAAGCGGTGGGCGGCGACGGGCAGGGCTTAGCGACTTTATCGTTTATTAATCGTGCGACTGTGCACGATTATCTCGAGTGAGAATGGCCATTTCCACACAGAGGGTAGCAATTATGCCCGGTTTGCAGGGTATTATTAGACGAGCAGAATCTCCGAGGCGACCGTGGCCTGTGCGTAATCGTGGCGTAAAGTCGAGCCCACAGTTCGCTGAAATACGCTCGCTCGATCGTTCGCGATCCGTTTTCTTCACGGATTGATTTATAAAGTATTAATTGGCAGGGATATCACGCTGCGAATTACACCGTGCAATGCCTCTTCGTGAGCGTGATTGTAAAGCTCCGGGGAGGTCATCGCGAGCTTGCTACCAAATGCGGGGAGAATTTACGAAGATCAAATCTTCCTTAATACCAGGCACAGTATTAAAAACCCAAATTACACTGTTTTTAATATGACAAAAAATAATATATCAACTACAAAGATATTTTAATTTTCAGATTTTACCATTACTTGTCTCATTAGTTCAAGCACCATAATTAAATAAAGTAAAGTTCAAATTTACCGAAGAACAAGAAAACAAACATATCAAAATCAGACACTCGTAAACTACCAACATCAGTATTAACTCGTGAATAATAATTTCAGTTAAAAAACTTAGTATTGAAATCATAGTAATAAGCTAAATTACCATTTAAAATATATTTAAATACATCAACAAAATAGGTCTGTGGTTAGATTTGTTACTTAATTTTTTTCCTGATGTTGTAAATAATTGTAAATGTAACGTAATAATGTAAATAATATAAGAAATTGTTAAACGCAAAATGTTTAGAATGTAGCATAAAATTTGCTTCATTTAGTGTAATTAAAGCACAATCATTTTTTGGTATGTTACATATTTAATTACTTTATTAAGCACTTTTATTAAGAATTTCGAAAAAGCATAAAAGTATACGGAATTTCTATCGTGGAAAATGTGACGAAGGATCTTGATGAGATCCTGAAGACCACTTTGATAAAGCGTTCACGTTTAAAGCAGGTTTGAATTTTTCCGGAATTTGATGTTGCGGTGAAAGCGAATAATTGATGAGTTTGATGGATTATAGCGAGATTTTACAATGAAAAGTTCAGCATAAGAACGTTTGTTGGTAGTTATTCAGAATCTTGAAGGATTAGCGGTGAAAGTAAATTATACGTTCCTGTACTTCACGTTGAGCGACTGATTCTTCATTTTGCGCCAGGATTTATTAATCCAATTCTTTACGTAGAAAGTTCATACACATTACGGTACAACTTTTTAATCGTGCTTGCCACGAGCAACCACGATTAATAATAAACAGTAATATATAAACAGAGGCAGATTTAATAGTAATTTTATTCCGCGATGCAATTTACACGAAGAAACGAACGTTAATCTGAAAAATTTCTCGTAAGAGGGAAAAAAGCAACGTGTGAAGCGTCGATTATTAGCCAAAGGAGAAGCAGAAGCGTGAAAAAAAAAAAAAGGTTGTCGGGGGCTCGGCACCGACAGGTTCTAATTATTTATCGTTTCCATCCGCCTTTTCCTATTCGAAGCAATCGTAATTGCACAACCGTTTTCATGAATATCCATCGATGTTTCGCCGGCGGCAAAGGTTGCTGCGGCTGTGGCCTCATATCGCCGCGAATAAATAACGAGTTCCCTTCTCGACGCGAAATCCTACCTCAGATGAAATCTGCAAGATCGTCCGAACCGCTGCTCTCTGGACGCTCTTAGATCCTATCTATCCGACGCAGCCTCGGATGGCTTACGCGTGGCAGTCTGTAATTAAAAAGTGCACCGATGGAATCGCATATTCAAGCCGCCTTTCGCGTAAAACGCGCTCCTCTTGCTCTCGATCCGAACAACTTCCGCCCTCTTTAGTGGAACGTGGCTTGACGATTTAAAGAAAGAACGCTATCCAAAAAAAAAAAAAGATTTCTTTCTACTTTGGCCATTTTTATTTTTACCAATTTTGTTTTTGGGAGAAATTTCTTGGGTTATTCTAACGTAACGAGAGAGTAAATCATTTTTATTGCGTTTTCTTCAGACAAAGTGACGATTTAAAGAAGGAACGCTATCGACAGATGATTTCTTTTTTACTTTGGCCGGTTTTATTTTCACTAATTTTTGTTTTGGGAGAAATTTCTTAGGTTATTCTAATATAATAAGAGAATAAGTATTTCGTATTTTTTCTTCTTTTTTTTAGAGTGTGAAGGAATTGACGAAATTTTTGGAGAAGTGAAATGTTCGTTAAGTATGCAGACGCAAAGAAGTCACGTCCAGGGGAACCTGTTTCATCGAGAAAAACTCAATTTCTCATTTTTACGAGTATCAGTTACTTATTTAGAAAAAACTACACCGTTCGGAAAAAATATATAATGATTGCACATTGCAGGTGTATCGTTGCACCTGCGAAAAACGCAACACATATTATCCATACGGTATTATTCCTCCGTCACTTTTTCTGTCTTTCAGGGAAAAAGAGACGCGATTTGTCCTAATTGCGCAAATCAACCACGTAGTTTGAATTTTTCGCTCTGGAAGTTACATTCACTTCCACACAAAAAATACCCGTTTCTTTCTTATCCTCTATGGTTTCTTTGTTAAAATAAAAATTCACAAAAATTCATTTGTTCCACAAAATTTGCCCATGTCGTGCTATTATTAATATTACTATTGGCGAGAAGAAAAAGAAACGTAAAAATGTCAAGTAGATTGCACAAACGGCACGATAAAAATTATTCAGAAAAATGAACAAAAGAGTAGAAGATGAAATAAATCCGTGGTGTTAAGATAGGAGAAACAGATATTGTGCAGTTCTGCAGCGCTAATTTCTCAGTCCATCTGTCCTGAGCACGAAGGAAAACCTACGGGCACGTTGAAATCGAGAATCAAGTTATGGAAAGTAATCCTCACGGAGTCAATCCATCGTCGAGTCGTACGCATAGTTCCAGTTACCGATTATGCCTGGCAAAAAGTGTAACAGTTGGAATTGGTAACCGGTATATCTAGCAATCTAGCCGCGAGGAACAGCCGGACAGGCTATCTCCTACTGTTTCGCTTCATAAATAATTTAATTTAATGCCGTGCTGCTTATAATTGGAACGACTGAAACGATGATGAACACGAACATAGAGTAACGTGCAAAAGTCTCGGACCACCCACTGTAACATTGCCTCTATTCCTTTTAATTTCTACGCTTTTGTCTTTACTGCCTTCGCGGACGGATTTACGATCGTGTTGCTGTTGTATCAATAAAACATTACTACTTGTTACCATAAGCTTTCAAACTTTGCTGATTTTTAATGGGTAGTTTGAATTCAATCGCTTGACACGGAATATTGGAATAAGTTTCTGAAGATTTAGAGGAGATTTGCACTCGCTGTACCTTTTCGAAGAAACAGATACCTACGAATCGAGTTTACGTTATTCTGGGAATTGTTTTCTTTTTTTTTTAAACTTTGGTGATTTTTGACGGGTAATTTGAATTCAATCGCTTGATACGGAATATTGGGATAATTTTTTTTTGCGTCCACTGTATCTTCTTCAAGAAACAGATTCTTTTCAGGTCAAGTTTACGTTGTTTCGGGGGATCTTTTCCCCGCTATTTTAGTCTAGTAGGATCTAAGGGACTCGAACTCGATATAAATGACACTATAAATATTTATCTACATTGATTTGAAATTCAAGAAAAATCGAAGCCTGTGATATTGAATTTTGCAAATAGAATGGAATTAGGTTTGTCAAACTCCACCAGGCAAACTCAGCGTTAAGCAAGATGCAGATTAAAACAGAATTAATCACGGTATCTTATCCCTAAATGCAATATACTGTCTTTACCAAAGCAATCAATCAGCAAAAGTACGATATAATCCTACCGTAGGGAACTCGTATAAAAGATTACATCTTTTTCTGGTAAGAAAAGGTCAGACGCGATATAAGCGTTCGTTTACAGTGAATAGTAGCCATAAATCCTAGAATATTGGTCACAAATACCCACACTCGCTCATAAAGGGCAGCTTTGAACGTTAAAAGAAAAAAGAAGGAAAAATTCCAAATCCCCGAGTTGACTTCATTTTGTCCCTAAATTATGGTGCCCGGTAAGAAGGATTTTTAAACGAGTTTCCCCCGGTAATCCCTCTCTCGACACCGCCTAACACTTTTGCGTAGCGCTGTATGAAACGCACACGTGACGCGATCGTTCGCGCGTGTAAAGCGCGCGGCATAATCGCGCATAAATAACGCGATCGCGCGTTCGGTGCTCGCAGGTGCGGCTGAATTTTTCGATGACTAACGATTCCATCGAGCATCGAGTCGGCGATCCGGCCCGCTAAGAGGCGGTGGAACAAAAGCGAATTAACACCTTCGCCACCTGCGTTCACCCGAACACGTAAGGTATCTGCTACCTTCGAACGTGACAGGCGAGCTATGAAAGCCTCCGGGACATCGTTCGTCGCGGAATTCCTACGCGAAAGTGAAATCATTGAACGCTTTCGAAATTCTAATCCGCGGAAACGTGCGATCGTTAATTGCTCGCTCGCGATCCACTTGCACCTGAGATGGTGTTTTCCTCGTTGCTCGTCCGGTCACGATACGCGAGACAGTGGCGTAACAACGCATAATTTGTAAAACCACTTTCAGCGCTAATTTGCGCTCACCGGGTACAATCGTTGCAACTGCGCCGCGTGCTCGTAGGTATCGTGCCGAGAGGAGAATCTGGTTTTGCAGGTACGTGTGTGAGTGCATACATCGGCTTTTGCTTGATTAATGTTCGGTCGTTGGTTTTTGGAACGAAGAGTCGGGTCGGGAAAATTGAGTGCAGGTACAGTTGGTGGGAAAAATATTCGGACGCTGTGTAAGTTTGCCTCTTTAGCGGTGGGTTTTGGGTAATTATGGAAGGATTGGGTTGATGATTTTTCGTTGCACCTACTTTTCGTATATGGTACTGTAATGCAAATTAATCGAAATTGCTGAAACACTAATTGCTGTGTTGCACAAATATTCGAACGCTTAGCAAAAATTCATATCTTCAATATTCATAGTACAATGTTCATATTATTCGTATTCATGATATTTCAAATATTTTTGTCTGTGCCGTGTTTAATCGTTGTTTTGTTAGAGTCCAAATATTTGTGAGAGTAAGTGCATCAGTTTTATTATTTAGCATAGTTCCTGGTAAAGAAAGTATCCCAGGTTCTTTAGTTAAAGTATGGTGATCTGTGACTATTAAATACAATAGGAGAATAAAAAGAAAATTACTTAAATTCAAAGGATTGAAAAGTGCAAAGTTCTAAAGCTTAATGAACTTTCGATTTAAAATTCATTTAGTTATCAGAGAAGTGGAAAATTTGTAAATTTCAAGATTTTCAAGATATCGATTTTGTATTTCTCTCATCACAGAGAGAGATCTCCATTTCAAGCAACAGACGAACTAATAAATTTGCATTTGAAATCCCTCGTCGCAAATATTACCGCAAAAATGATCTTACAAGATCACGTCATCTTCGCGCGTAAAAGCGACAGATCGAGATCAAGAGAGGTAGCTTTCTTCGAACGAAGGCAACGCAGTCTTATTAGGCGACGTACCTTCTCTCGTAATTAAACCTCTGTCGGCGGACGGTGCCGTAATACCTAGCTTATAATTCGCGGAACTGCGTTCCGTGCTAATTTATGCTAGCAGTTACGAGCATTGCAATTAAAAGGGAACGCAACGCGCGAAGGGAAACCGTATAAATCCGTACAGGTGCTTCCGTTTGAAATCGGCACGGTATCGAGTAACGCTGGCGATAAAGTGTTTCCAGGTGACTTTATCGTGAATTTGTGACCTATCCTTGCGAGATACACCGCGTGTACGCGCGTTAAACCGGAAAATTTATCACAAACTTTCAGAGGAAAATGTACGCTCACGGGGAAGATTCTTCAGAAATGCGAGGTAACTCCAGGTTAGATTGAACAACGATTTCGATAAATTCTTTCCATTTTTAATCCAATCGAAAAATTGCGTTTAACGGGAGATACTGAGATTGCGATCGGGATTCCTTTATTTAGGATTCTTTGAAATGTATATTGGTAAGGAACAGAAACATTTGTAATTCAGAAGTAACGTTAAAGAATTTTTTAATTGAAAATTACAAAGTTCAGCGATTTGAATGATCAAACATTTGAATTTTCCATAATCCAAAAATTTTTAAGGCAGAAAATGAACTGTACAAAATTTTTTAAATGGAGTAATCTAAAAGTGTATAAATTCCAAATGTAAAAATCTGAAAATCCGTAAAGTAGAAGACTTTCAAGCTTAAAAGTGGATGAGATCCGTGACTCTAGAAATTCGTAATCGCAACCGAGTCTAATTATACAAATTATCAGACTTGCACCGTTCAGACGCGTTTATCTATTTTCCGCGTGATCGCCGTATCATTAGCAAAATTAATTCCAACCGTATAACTCCACTTACTGCCTCTATCCTGCACAGTTTCTTATCGCCGGAATCCCTCAAATAAACCAAGCAATAATTCCACGTAAATACATACACTCGAGCGTTATTTCATTTGGAAATTTCCCGCTGTATTTAACCAACTTAACTCTCCATTAAACATCCAGATCGTTCCATACACGAGGCTTATATATTTTTTCCCCGGTGCTCGTTTACGGGTGACACCGTGACTGTCAGTTTTCCGTCGATTCATAAACGTCGGCGTTCGCTCGAGCGATCCCGCGGCTGTTCCAACGGAACAACACGCCTGTGCATTCGCTTTACATTAATCGCTCGACCAAACGTATGTATCGCCAACTTGGGGAACGCGATTTCCTCCAAGGACGTACTAACCCGTGCTGGTGCCAGTTCTCTGCCATTTGTCAAGCAAATTCCACGCTTCGCTGGCCTTTTAGACTGGGCATTAAATCGAGGGTGTGTAGGATATATCGGTGGAATACGAGCCAATCATCTGATACGTGGACAACGACGGCGTACGCCTGATATTTTCGCCTCCTCGTTTCAGAAACGTCCTGTACCCAGGTACCTGTTCCACGGATAATCGCGTAATTGTGCTTGATTTAAACAGCGGTTAAGTGGCTCTGGTTTACGAATCAGGATTCGAGGCTGACTCGGCCGTGTGCCGGTGGAACGTGTCATTTTGGAATGAACGGGACGCGCGGTAATAACCGTGAATTAACGACTACCCTTTGGCTACGAGAACGTATACGAACTTATGTAGGTTTTAACGCGTGTTTTACATGGCTGGATACTGGAATTGGGCAAAAATCAGCGGTTTTTTGTTGATTCACATTGGCTGCTTGTAACGTGTATTTTGTTTTTGGATCGATGAGATAAGATTATGATACGTTTGCGTGTTGATGTCTTTGACGATTTGTTTAATTAATTTCCTGGCTTAGGGAACGGGACTTTGATGGTCGTGAGCAGGGATTATTTAAGGTGTAGACTGGCAATGATTGGTTGCTAGGTTTTAGTTGGAAGTTGATGCAGAACTGGATGTAATTAAGATATCTGTTAAGGTAGAATGTGTATCATTTCTACTGTGCGGATATGGTTCCTTGGGAAAAAATTGAAAATTACTTAAAACAGGGCTTCCTTTGTTTTCTTAGTTGGAGATTTTATGATACCAATTTATAAATTAGAAGAATTACTTGAAATTTATTATTCAGCTATTCTCTACTCTTTGCTATAATATTAATCTGAAATGTTTACCGTTTAATCACAGCTTTCTCCGAATTTTGTGTGCTCCTTGATCATTTGGGTTTTTAGGACCAAATTTTTCTGACCTACGTTTCATTTATTTGGAATTATTAAATAGACAAGGACTCTAATTACATTCTCGTAATCACGCTGAAAATTTCGGCGATATTCAGAATTTCTTTTTCCCTGCATAAAATAAATAACAATGTCAAACTTGTCTCACTTATTAAACCACTTATAGTGCATTCAAGGGAATTTTTTAAATAGCTCTTTGATCGTTCGTTGAATGCTACATCTGGAGGTGAAGATAGCGGCGTTCAAGAGGAGATGATTAATATTATCGTTTCTTCCTTTTGACGTGGAAAGAAATTCAACACCTGTAATTCCTAAGGCACACTATTTGCACGAACGAACGAACGAGGAAAGAGATAGCTCGCTGTGTGTTTGAATATCTATTCTGCGAGAACTGTTTTCCATAGATTCATCGCTTACCGCGAGAACACCTGGAGGCCTCGGGAAAAAAAAATCGACGCTTCTCTCTTGGCTTCCTCTCCCGTGGCACACCGTTTAACAGTAACGCAACGATCATGGTAATGACACAACAATAACGCCCACGTGGACGGAGGGACGCAATTATCCGTCAATGAGTCCCACGCGCGGACGAAATTAGCCGACAGCCAGCGCGAGTTCATCGAAGGCTCACAGGAACACGTGAAGGCGCGTCACGTGTTCTACATCACGCCCGTCTATGAATTCGAAATCTAACAATAAGCAGCCTGTCTATTCGACATCGAAGTAGGTTGCTGATCTTGTTTTAAACGAGATTATTAATTCGAACTCGAAGTGAGCAATTCAGACTCGTTGTCTCGATGATGAAAATTGAAGGTTGCGCGACTTACAGAATTGCTCAATTTTTATTTCGAACATTTTCTTTTCATATTAGTGATAGTTCTAACGAGATTCATGTGCGTTGATTCGAATAGGAGATCATGCACGTTAATTTTCGGTGGATTTAGCGTTAAATCGAATTTAAAAAGGTACACTACCTTGAGACGTCTAAAACTTGGTCATATTTGGGAACTTTTTTCGTAGGTAACTATTGAACGAAAAGTTTCCACTTTTTGAGAGGATATAAATTCATAGCATTACTAATTCGCGTTTAAAACAGGTTACTAATTTGACACGTGTTCATATTACTAATAATTTCAGCAATATTCGCGTACGTTAATTAACATAAGGCACTTCGTATATCAATTTTCGTTGAATCTAGCGTTAATTCGAATTGAAAGGGATCACTAATTCGCGTTTAAAACAGGTTACTAATTTAACGTTATTCGCGTATGTTGATTAAACTAGGACACCCTGTCTATTAATTTTCGTTGGATTTAGCGTTAATTCGAATTTAAAAAGGATCATTAATTCGCATTAAAAATAAGTTACTAATCTAACACGTGTTCTATGACACATGCACAGTTGTCACAGAATGGAACACGTTAAATACTAATCGAACGAAAAATTAGTACTTAAGTTATTAAGTCTAATGCGATATTAATTACTATTTTGAATTCAAAAGAAGCTATATGAAATGACAGAAGCTACTAACACGACGTCAAATTACAATATCAATTCAAATCCGAATTCAAACCAGAACTACTAATTTCAATTCGAACTAAACACTTCAGCAACCAGTACCCGGAATGTTAATTCGAAATCGATTAACCACTCATTCAAAATCAACGTAGATAGCAGCCTCCAATTAGAAGTGGGCTGTACTTAAAAGTGGGTTGCCCGATTTACAATCTCGAACTCTGGAAACTCGAATTCGAAACAGCCGTAGGTTGTTAGCCCCTCGTTCGAAATAGGTTATTAATTCGAGATTGAATCGGTGCTACTGATTCACGATACATAGACGTGGGACACTAATTTGAGTAGCAACGAGAAGCCAGGGACGAAAATCGAACGCGCCGCGGCGAACGGATCCACGCGTGCGAGTTGCGAAGTCCCGGGCATGAATTATGCTAAATGGCCCCGGCAACCAGGTGTGTCGAGAGGACAGGCATCCACGTCTACGTGCGGTTGCATCATCTGAACGCATAAATATGGATCGTGTCATGGCGTTCGGCGAATAACGACAAACGACACGCTTGCAATTAATCTATCGTCGTGCGGTCATGCAATTAGGAGACAACATGCTGTCCTCTCGGGATCGTTTCTGTTAGGGGGTAAAGATTAATTGGCGGTAAAAACCGAGTAACGGAAGGATGTTGGGAATAGATGCGAGACAAATGTAGCAAATCGTACCTTTGCGTAAGAACACGTGAAAAAGGTGTCTCCTTTTTAACGCTAGGTTTACGCTTGTTCACATTGTCACTCGTTTATAAGTTAATAGTGTATATGTTGTCTTTGAATGAAATAAGTTGCTTTTTAAAGAAACTGTGCGGTTTCAACAACAACAGCAACTTTATTTGAGAGAAGAGAACACACTTTGGGAGGTTTCAATTGTGTGGTAAGTATGTATATTTTATTTCGAATGGGACGAAATTTCTACTCAGTACAAAACTCATTTTAATAAGGAGCATGGATAATGCATATATTTTCCGTACAGATGCTTTCGTACAAGCTGCATTATCCATAGATGAATAAGTTGAAAATGTGTCTTAGCACTTATTCAATTGAACACAAGTGTTCAAGTAAATGCTTGTGGCAACATTTTGCGTACGAAGTACTGCATACAACAATGTTTTGCATGTCGTACAGCGTTACAAACGAAAATACGTGCGTTTCACAAAGTTGCAAACGTGCAATCGCGCTTGCAACTTTGTTGCCGCGAGTCGCTCCCGAAAACTGCACATTGTTGCAAAACGCGTTATCGGGTTTGCAACTTTGTTGTCCCGAAAATTGCACATTGTTGCACGACGCCCCGTTTTGCAACATTGTGCATTTTCGGGAGAGATTCTTAACAACAAAGTTGCAAGCGCGATCTCTCTTTTTTGCAACTTTGTTGCCGCGACACGCTCCCGAAAATTGCACATTGTTGCAAAACGCGTTATCGGGGTTGCAACTTTGTTGTCCCGAAAATTGCACATTGTTGCACGACGCCCCGTTTTGCAACATTGTGCATTTTCGGGAGAGATTCTTAACAACAAAGTTGCAAGCGCGACCTCTCCTTTTGCAACTTTGTTGCCGCGAGTCGCTCCCGAAAAATGCACAATGTTGCAAAACGGGGCGTCGTGCAACAATGTGCAATTTTCTGGACAACAAAGTTGCAAACCCCATAACGCGTTTGCAACAATGTGCAATTTTCGGGAGCGGCTTACGGCAACATAGTTGCAAAAAGAGAGATCCCGCTTGCAACTTTGTTGCCGAGAGTCGCTCCCGAGAAATGCACAATGTTGCAAAACGGGGCGTCGTGCAACAATGTGCAATTTTCTCGACAACAAAGTTGCAAACCCCATAACGCGTTTGCAACAATGTGCAATTTTCGGGAGCGGCTTACGGCAACAAAGTTGCAAAAAGAGAGATCCCGATTGCAACTTTGTTGTCACGAATCGCTCCTGAGAAATGCACAATGTTGCAAAACGGGGCGTCGTGCAACAATGTGCAATTTTCTCGACAACAAAGTTGCAAACCCGGTAACACGTTTTGCAACAATGTGCAATTTCCGGGAGCGTCTCGTGGCAATAAAGTTGCAAAAAAGAGAGATCGCGCTTGCAACAATATGCGTTTTTAGGGAACGATTCCCGGCAACAATGTTGTAAACTTGATAACACGTTTGCCACAATGTGCACTCGAAAATAATACGAATTAACGATGTTACAAGCGAGAATAACGCTTGTAACAATGTTACATAGTGCTTGTAATGATGTTTGCGTTCGAAATAACTCTTCTTATAATGTTGCAATCGGAAATAGAGATTCCAACAATGTTTGCGTTCAAATATAACGCTTCAAGCAATGTTGCATTGAAGAGTAACGCGTACAACAATGTTTTGCATTCGAAATAGTGCTTCCATCGATGTTGCATTCGAGAATAGAGGCTGCAACAATGTTTGCATTAGAAATAGAGATTCCAACAATGTTTGCGTTCAAATATAACGCTTCAAGCAATGTTGCATTGAAGACTAACGCGTACAACAATGTTTTGCATTCGAAATAATGCTTCCATCGATGTTGCATTCGAGAATAGAGGCTGTAACAATGTTTGCATTCAAGTTTCAACGATGAACAGTGAAATAAAAGTATCTTGCTACTTAAAAATCACCGTTCTACGATGTACATAAAAGTTCTTTTCCTGCTACTGCAACCGTGTCCCACACCTCGATCAATTTGCAACCTCAACTCACAGGGGAACAAAGGCTCCGCGCAAACAAAACGTCATTATACATTCTCAACATATTTCTCCACCCCTATAAATAACCCCTCTTAGTGTTAATATCGATTTTCGACATCCTTCGAGCTGTTTTGGTATTTTTCAGCGATTTTCGAAAGATACGCTAAAATTCTGTCGACAGTTGATCATTGGATTAATGTTAGTTGGGATTTTTGGTAAATATAAATAATTAATAAGCTGTAAGTTTATTTGTATTATCAGAAATTTGGAATATAAGGATTGCAAGGAATAAACGAAGTTGTAGAAAATATTTTTGGTAATTTTTTGTTTTCTTGGTAATTGTCGCTGAAAATTTGAAGAGTTTCAAAGTTTCCTATTTGATAAGTAAGTCCCGTTTTCATCGAACGGCGTTAAACCGAAAAAGAATTGGTGCTAATGTGAATGAATGAGGGCTATAATACGAGCGAGTCACACTATGATTTACAGCCTAGAAATTAATTCTCTTTGAGAAACTCACGGTTCAAACGACTGCGTTTAAAATGCAAATAAACGTGTTATGAATGTGCAGTTCTAACGATCTAATATGCTACCAGACGTTGAATCTTGCTGCCACTTGTTTAATAAACTATCTCTCATTTTTCTACTCCTTAATTTCCTTAAGTACACAGAAAAGGTCAATTTTCATTTCAACCTAACCTTATTATCGTAATTTACTTTCGTACTAATTAATACACAAATAAATCAATATTTAGAACGATTTGAAATAAACGCGTAGACTTGACTGTAACTGGAAAGTGTGACAGCGAAGAAGGAAATGAAACGGCAAAAGTGACGAAATTATACATGTATATATACACAGAGACGATTTAAAATGTACAAGGTCCAAAATAGAGCATTGTCATCTTCCTCGGTTTCCGACTCGAAATCGGATTATAGAGACTCCATTCTAATACGACGGTCCCTCAGAATAGTTTAGTGAAATTCAGCATGATGGATATGCGAGATGGATCGAAGGAGAATTTCTCATGTCTAATAACGTTCGACGGTTCATGTGTAGAAGATGATGTCTTGAAGTTCGACACGGAATTTCCTTTCTGCGTCGTCTTTGACCCATGGGTCCATACAAGATTAACAACCGTCTATTATAACTTGTCGTATTATACCTAAAGACAAGCATCGATGATCGGTGTTTGGTAAATTGATTTCAACATTGATTCGCATGGAAAAACAGTGAATATTACGAACGTATCCTTCAGCTACAAGCAGTAATTTGAAATTCTTGCTGTGACAAATTTTTTTTTCAAAAAATTATTTTTCTTTTTATTCTATGCTAACTCCCTTTCAGACTTGATGTACCAAAATTGACGCTAATAGTACACAAACAGGGAAAACAATTTTTCTAATTACCAAAATTTTATTTATTAATTAGAGTACAGAACTAATTTTCCACGTGTGTCACAATACTTTAACTTCAAAGTGTTATTAATTAACAAAGAAGAAAGTTTCAAAGGCACTTACTTCAAGTTCCACTAATTAACCCTAACTCCATCTTCTCCACTAACATATTACGAATCCTACGAAAACTCTGACCGTTCAAATCGCAAAAATCCTCCTTTCAGCGTGAGATACAGACGTCCACGCGAGCAGTGACGTTATAAAACAGTGAAAAGCGAAAAATGGTAGAAAGCTTTCAGCGGTGTCAGAACAGGTCGACGCAGATTTCCACGGATCGCGGTCCCCGTGTCTTGACATTTATTTCACTTGTCTCTTGAATCAGCCGCGGCGATCTTCACGATCTTTCGTAGGTACATAAATCAAGCGGGGAATAGCGAGGATTGTTCCGTCGTGTGGCGACCTTTCGTTCTTTGCGAGCTCGAGCTCGCGCGCGCGCGCGAGCCGCTGCTCGTTTGCAGAATTTATTGTCTTACGTCACACGAGGCCGTGTTTATTACGAGGCCGAAGACCGATTTTTCCTAGCCGAGATGACTTCGTGACGGCCGCCATCGCGAGCCACGATTCCTGTCGGGATCGTCCCGGGCTTAATCGCACAATTAGGTCCGATCCTCTCGTGCTTTCGTTGCGCGCCTCCTCCGGCTACGGTGCTCTATTAAAATTCCAATATTCCCCCGATAGATAGATAGATGTTCCGCTGAGCCGTGGACCAACGGAAAGGTGTGAGGTTAAACGATCAACAGACGATAAGGCTAATGAGCTATAACGATCCTTTCTCCATTTTATCCGTGATCCGCTCCGCTCTCGATGCGGTTAACCTTTATCCGCCCGCAATTTTCAGGGCCCTTGTTAAGACCTCCGCAACACTTTCTCCAGCTTTCATCGTTGCCTAATTTCTAATGACACGCCGTCATCGTGTACGTACTCGTCCAGCTTTCACGGGGAATTCATTTTGCATCGGTGTCGCTTCCGCGTTTTCCAAGTTGATCGTACACTGTGAACTTACTTTGATGTACTGCATCGATTTGTTGTACATTCTATTGAATATTTGCTGGACAGAGAAATTTTTCTTCGAGCACTGTGTACACGTGTCTGTTGGAGAAAGCTCGTGTATCTAAGTATGTAGTCTCTCAAATTGTCACGATACGTAACTTATCCCTATCATCCAAGTGATAAAGTACTGAACGTCATTTCTAATACTCTAATTGCCGTAAATTATTATCAACCTAATTTCAAGCAGTCTCTAAAATCGTCAGGATACGTAACTTATCATTTTCCCTTCGGCGTTTCAACCACTGTACCGACGTTGTATCAGCAGAGGATCTAATTGTAACTTTCAGCGAGAAATGCGACAGAACCGACTCGAGTCGAAAGAATCCCGTCCCGAGCGCCTTCTCCCTGACATTCAGAGCGAATCGAAGGAGAGAGTTTCATCGGGGATCGATACAGTTTTTCCCAAGGAGGGAAAATAAGGAGTGCCTCAAGGCCAGCTGCGGCTAAGGTTGGCCTGAATTTTTCGCATTAATCTCCAGCGATCCAGCTTTACAGCTTTATCCCGGGCTGCTGGCTTCTTGTCGTCCCGCTGCTTTGAATACCTGCTGCTCGTGTGTCGGACAGTTGTACCAACCGGTACATTACAAATCGTCCCGTAAATTACATTCCTTCCCCCGTGTGTCCGCTCGATCGCGAGCGTAGCCCGAACGACGGCGGGGAGAGTGGCACAGAAGACGGAGGAAAAGAAAGAAAGAAAGAAAGGGAAAAAAAGAAGAAAAAAGACGCACGACGAAGGTGTCGATGCTAAGGTAGTAACAATAAGAGTTACGCGACTTCTCTTAAAGCCGATCAAGATGAATGGATCGCAGCTGATAATTATTACCGGCCCTCGTCGTGCTACCCGGGAATAATTCAATGGAATCCCAGCCCTCCTCCCCCCTTCTTCACTCCTTTTACCACTGAGCCCCGGCTCATTAGCATAATCATATTATTTCAGCGCATTCTAGGCTCGTGTAGGCCGATCGCGAGTGGGATAAACGAACGCTGCGAGCCGATATACCGGACCAATGGAATTCCATCCTACAGCACTGGGTGAAGGAAAGCCGGGGAAACACGTGGGAAATAGCAAAGGGAAACGCGGTTGCCGCTCGTCGACGTGCTATTTATCGACTATCGGTAGTTTTCCATGTAACCGGTGCTGGGCTAACTGGCTTTCGATTGTTATCCACGCCGACGGACCTAATTGCAACGCGTGAGAAGTGGAACAACGCCTGTCGATGCACGATGGAGAAGGATTTACGACTGGCTGATAAGGGGTTCTTTGCTGGAGCTTCTTGTGTCAATTTTTTCTTGTCGATTGGGATCGTTTGGGAATTTGTTTTGGTAATTGCAGGAGATTTTGGTGTTTCGATGCTAGAATGATATCTGGTGAAGAAGGATGATTTGGCAATTATTTCTTCGTTTCTCACAAGGACCGAATTCTTTTGCAAACCATGAAATGAAATATATTTCAACTGTAAATTATTCAATCATATACTCGACATAGTGGACAAATATCGCAATAAAATAATTCACCGAGGGAGAAGAAAATTTTTAAAAATTGTTTTTTCAATTTGATTTTAATTGCAAACACTCGGAATGAAGCTTTCGTCCCTCGCAGAAGAAGAAGGGACGTGTAATAAAATAGAATTTCTATAAAAAATACTGAATCTAAAGTTTGTATTAAAGACCTAACATATTTTACTTAAAAATTAATCTATTTACATACGCGTTCTTATCAAATACGAAACAAAATCACGGTTAACGCTTTTCTAAGTTTACAGAACTGCGGCTCTAAGAGCGTAACAGTCATCGATTTGCGAAATACATTTTTCAAGCGGACAATGGGCATCCTTCCTTCCCGAATTACAAGCTCGAGAAGAGACTGTTTACCGCAAAAATACAGACTGCCGGTCGTAACAATTATTTCATGCCGGGTGTAAGCACTGGTATTATACCTTCCCGAGTCACAATTACCGCTAACTCGACAATATTTACTGCCAGATACACCGAAACCGCTGTTTTCGTCGTTCACCGAACCGTAATGTATACTTAGTAATTACTTCCCACACAGCTATTGTGAAAATAACCATCCGCTTAGCGAAAGTAAACACACAATACCAGCAATTTCTTTTCTATTCGGTCGTACGTTGACGATTTCGACCGAGCTAACGTACTCTCCTCTGTGTTATTTATAAACGGACAATGTTAAAAGTGGTGCAATGGGAAGATTTAAGCCAATTTCTCTTCGATTTAATTCTTACGTTTAAATGGAAAATAGTGTGAAGATTGTTTGGATTTACTTTCTTGGTAAAAATTCGTTCAATTTTTAAAAGTAGTATTAGACAAGAAGAAGAGTCAGAAATTTTGATGCTTATTAATACACTTAATCATCATGTGACATACATTTGAAATATTTCTCATCTTTAAAGAGTGTTACGTTTTGTATTGTATAATTATATCTGTATCAAATTGTATAAATGAAAAGTGAGTATGAAATCTATCAGCAACGTGGAGCAAGAATATTAACCAAAGGAAAGTATTATTAGAAGCAATAATTTTGCGTTGAAATTTTAATGGAATTAAATACACGACTTCATTCTGCTTAATTTTCCTCTGAATTTTTTAAACATACTACACATTACAAACACTTACAAGGATAATTGCGACGTATTAGCATTGATTAGCATCTTTCCTTATTATTCAACTATATATCATCATAATAGCACTATAATTTATACATCTAAGGATTCTCATGCAGTCTCATTAAAAAGTTGTGGTTAGAAGCACGGGTCTAACTTTATGAATACGAGCATAATTCGCGAGGAGGTGGATTGTTATAGTTGAAATTTATGCGTGGAATATTTTTCTAACGTATTCAAGTATAATTAAAAAGCTGGATGATCTTAATAAATTTGATACCGCATTAAAGAGGGAACAATTAGGTATACCATCGTATTTCACTTGGTACCATCATACACAACTATAATAATTTTTATCTAAAGAGACAAGATCCTTGAGCAAACAATGCAAATATTTTTAGAACACTTTGAAAACAGGGATCAATCTTCCCTGAATAATTCGTTCATCACTTAACGCTGGGTTAGCCTGGTAGGCTCTCGCAAACCTAACGCTATAATTTTCCAATTATAAAAATAACATCTCAAACCAAAGAGGCTAAAATTTTTTCATTCCTCCGCCAAAATTTTCGTTCTATTATTTTTACAATTGTAAAAGTAAGGCTTTGAATTAAGAAGGTTCATTTTATCTCACCTTATCAATTTAACATTTTTCTATTCTCAAAATTTTCGTTCTATTACTCTTACAATTGTAAAAGCAAGGCTTCCAAACCAAAGAGGCTCGTCTTATCTCTC
>NW_017100265.1:2089380-2098941 GCF_001263275.1 Habropoda laboriosa | reverse complement strand
TATCTCTCCTTACCAATTTAAGATTGCTCTTATTCTCAGATTTCTCACTGAAATTTCATTGAATATTTCTCAGTTTTGAAACTTTCGCGACAATTTTCATTCTATTATTTCAAAAATTGCAAAAATAGGATCAGAAAGACTCGATTTATCTCACCTTATCAACGTTAAATCCTTCTTATTTTCAGTCACCAATGAGATTTCAGCGAATCTCTTTCACCCCGAAACAAAACATTTCAATGTTTTGAAACACTCCAAAAAACGCAAACCGAAAATAGGAATTCCGAATTCCCAAAATGTCGTCAAAAACTCATCAAGGCTAACGTGAAAAGTTGATCATTCGAAACAAACGGCGTCCTAAAGGAGCCCGACAAGGAACGCCGAATTAATTAACCCGACTCACTTCCCAATTACATCAAGCATGCCTCCGAATCGCCCAGGGCGAGCGTACTCAATAATTACGCGGGTATAATTCAAAACAAAGCCTCGCGATTCGAAACGAACCCAAGCGGACTCGCGTTTAACGGCTACCATCATGATGCTACCAACCTCAAAACCCAACACCGGCCAGCGCAGAGAGCTTCCAGCCCTTGGGCAAATTCTGACAGCGAAACGTACGATCTGGCTCGCGGACACCGCCGCTAATGTTAATTATTATTGTAGCCGGTTACGCGGAGCTAATTGAACACGCCTCTCGCCGCTATCGGCTTGCAACGCTGATTAACGAGCCGATCGACCGCCCTTATCAGCCCGTACGTTTCTCCTGTACGATAAGGATCGAGTCACCTTTCGTTATCGGTATAGATGCATATATGCACACCATGGTATTCCGTGCACCGCAACTCCAACACATCGTTCCTCCGATCCGGAATAGATTGAATTTAAATTACCAACCCGGTCGGCGCG
Source organism: Habropoda laboriosa (assembly GCF_001263275.1). Lineage (NCBI taxonomy): Eukaryota > Metazoa > Arthropoda > Insecta > Hymenoptera > Apidae > Habropoda > Habropoda laboriosa. The sequence continues at coordinate 2,098,038 of NW_017100265.1, read as the reverse complement.
TCTTCGTAAAACACGACGCGAGCGTCCAATTAAATCTTTATGTACGTTTAAAGGCCGATCGAGAAACCCGATCGGTCGAATTAATCGTTATTAATTAAACACTCGTCGTGGAATCCGGCACTTTTTGCTCGGTCGTTACTCGCGCCGGAAATTGCGCATCTTTTATTCGATTCCCAGCACCCGGCTGGACCGCGATCGTCGTCGTATCGTGAAATAAACGGACACGATATGTGTACGCGTCTACGTCACGGGGATCGAATATGAGGCCACGATTACAGGCGGGTCCAGCTTTAAAATCGCACCGCGACAATCGAACGTGATTAACGAGGTCGATTTACCGATCGAAATTGCGTGAAATACGGGAGCGATGGATGGATAGGATACGTTTCAGCTGATTTTCATCTTCGAAGCTTGCTTGCTTTTTTTGCATCCGGAGAATTAAACGCGAGATTCGATTTCGATTATTTGACTAGCTGCTGATGATTATTACGAAGATTTATGGGTGGTTTTTTTTTTGCAGTGTGAAATATGGCGGTAAATTGCAACGATACTCATTATTTCTCAACTTTGTAATTTGGTCTTTCAAGAGGGAAACTCGATTTTGATTAATCTGTGCGGCTAAATTAAAAAATTCCTAACTTTTGACCTAATGCAATTCTTATTTTAATTTAAACAAGTGTAATACTGTGAATAACAGCTGCAGACAATTTTTCATATTTTCATATACTCACGGCGCTGCAACCTCTGCGTGGACAGCTAATATCTGCAACAATAGAACGTTTCAGATTAAAAGAAGGGAGAAATAGAAAATTATCACTGTGTTTGCTAAGTAGAAAGAGCTGTAAATTTCTCCCGAGCCAAAAATTCGACAAATTACAGCAATTTTGCAAGTGAAAGATTTTCTTTGTGCCTGGCGAACAAGTCGCGCAAGGATGACGAGCTCTAAACGTCGAGAGGCTCTCGTGATCTTTTCTAAAAAAGCAGTGTAGGCAAGCCTGAAGAGAGAACATTGCAGCAAGACGATAATGTCGACGTGGGAGAACTGGCGTTGAAGAATGCGTAATTGTTTTGAAAGAGATCGGGCTTCGTTGTGTTTCGTGTGGGACGTGTGAAAGGCAGGCCTGGCCTGCCGACGCCAGGCGTAAACGTCGAGGACAAGTCTCATTTCTTTCGTCGTTTATCTGGCCGCCATTATGGACCGTCTTTTAACGGCACGCGCTGCCGTACGACAAGCAGGTTGCTCAATTGCGAGCGTTAACGCAATCTCCGATCGCCGCTACGATTACAAGGAAATTGTAGTAATTTGTTGCTTGATTGCCACGCTGACTGTTGAAATTAATTTCAGCCGTTGTTTCCAGACACGATACCCACCCGGTAAAAATGGTTACTCGACGTTTGAGAAGTGACAGAGGGTTTGGAACATGCTTGTTCGAGGGATTGAGTGATTCGGCTCGGTTAGCTGAAATTCGTACGGTTTTCATTTTTCGACGTATTTATATTAAACGTCGAAAGGAACAGGTGGTTAATTCGCGAAGTCATTTTTGCGATGCTTGAGACAGGCTGAGTTCTTTTCCAATTTAAATTGCAAATTAAATTGCAATCTTTCGTTCATTTTCATAATTTTTTTATTTATATTTAAATGAAATTATCGAGATCTTGTGCAGAAGTAAGTCGAATGTTACCTTTCTTAAAAGTAATTCTTTTTAAATAAAATGTCACTTTGTAATTAATTGCTCAGAAATTGGCTTAGTTTTCTGTCTTCGAACTTACATAGGTAAGTAAAGCATAAGACTTTATGAAAATTATACAAATTCTGTAATTCAGTAAGATCCAGAGAACCCTGGAGCACCTAAATTATTTAAAAAAATCGAATCTTTCGCCAATATTAATTCATTTCCAAAATGTAACTGCTCAATAGTCCTCTGAAGAATTGTTTCGAATTATCACAAAATGATCCTAAAAGTAATCTTCGAAGCAGAGAAGGAGAAAGTTGGAAAAATTCGACGGCACAGGGTGGAGAGGACACGAGGCAAACGTGTAAAGGAGGGAGAGCCGGGAGGAGAGCGCGCAACAACGAGGCAATTCGAAATTTCGAAACAAGATGTATCCGATCGCGAGAGGCAGTCGAGTGGAGGCACCAACAATGGGGATTATTAGCATTGGCTGAGCCGATTTCAGGTTGATATTGGTCTCTCGAGCCCCGACATATTGTAATCACGCGGATATATTGTGCTCGTGCAATGCACGCTCGCCTAGCCCTTTCCACCCACCCTATTCCTCCGCATCCACCTACTCTCCACCCTATCCGGCTGTCTCTTCCTCCCGTCTCCTTCTCCCTTGTCCCTCCAGCAGCCGATCAATGCCCTCCTCTGCCGCCGATAACTCGATAATATTGCACGCGAAAACCGCTTCCGGTGTGCTCGCCCAGTCAGCGAGCCACTTGTGCGAGCAAATAACCAGTTATCGGAAAACCGATTTTATTTTCGAGGGACGCTACTACCTTCGATATTTTTTTCCTACCTCCTCCTCCTACTTGTCGCGAACCCCTTTCCTACCGTGAGTCTGTCTCTCTTTTCTTTTTATTTTCTTCTTTTTGTTTAGTTCTATACAACGCGTCCAGTCTGGTCCTCTTTTTTTTTTTTTTGCATTGTATCGGTGCTAGCAGTGAAATTAAGGCTACGAGGAGTATCGTTGGTGGAGAACGACAAAAGGAAGTGTATCGAGGTGATTACGTGCGTTCGTTCCGTGCAGCTTGGACAAGTTTTTGAGGAGAACTATTCTGTTGTGTAGCAGAGACCACTGAACAAGTTAATATTATGACTCGTTTTCTGTAAATTTTGGAAATGAAATTGCACAGAAATATTGTAAATAAGTGTATGGGAAAATTTTCGGAGTGATATTAATGTTGAAAAGAGAGCTATTCTTTTCTGAAACAGAGACCAGTGAACAAGTTAAAATTATGACACATTTTCTATAAATTTTAGAAATAAAATTGAATGATATAAATTTTAAATAGAGGATCGCTGAGGAAGGATTACTTAACCCTTTCGTGACCAATGGAACGCATACGCTCCACCTAAGAACTCGAACGAAAATTGATCTAAATTTAGTGTCCATTACGATCGATAGATAATCAACAAATTTAAAAAACACGGTTAAATATGGTGAAAAGCGATTTCGCCGTTCCTCAATTGAGACATTGATTAATCTTATTGGATCTGAAACGGCCTAACTGATAATCGTAAAGGTGTTGATACTCGAACCGCATAAAAAATGCACTATCTGTAAATGCACAGTTGAAGAAAGTAATGTATCGATCTCGTTCACACGATCGATGAAGTGATCATTAACACATGTTACATTATAACGTATATTTTATGTAGATTAGACGATAGAGCAGCGTTGTACAGGGTAATTCATTAGATATTGTCATCGCTGACAACTTCTTATCCGTTGTTTTCAAAGAGTGATGTCAACGAGATATGTTCTATTTAAAGAGGTCTACCTAACGCTACAAATCTTACTCTTTGTCCATTAGACGTCCCGCAAACTTTATGTTAATTCTGAACTTTCGAAGTAACACGGTTTAACATAATTACAAACAAAATGAACAATCAAGAAGAGACATTTAGCAGATATTAAACGTACCGTAATTGGTAACGTGTAACGCAGCAAACATACACCTACTGTACATTATTACTTCACCGAGAGAGACAAAATAAGAGTGACGATGGAGAAAAAATTGCCCGGAAGGAGGGACAAGAAGAAAAAAAAGATGTAGAAAAAGATCGAGATCGAAGGACATAAGCTTCCGTCTGTGCGTTACGCGTGAATCCTTGAATTTATTTCTATCGTTGACGATACAGTTCTCTGCGTTTTTTCTTCCTTCCCCACGCCCTTGTGGCTTCTGGGATACCCGTTCGAAGAGAGAGATTCCTTATGTCGTCGTAGTGACGTAATGGAAGGCACAAGTATTATATTTATGTAAATCACGTCGGCGTATCATGGATACCATTTTTATGCACGGCATATGTGTATAACGTGTGCCATCGTCGCGACGCGCTGCAAATTTATGCTGTCTTTACGCGAACTCTTATAGGAAGCTATCCGTTATTTTCCGCGTTTTACGTACAATTTGTGCAGAAATCGCGGGTAAGAGACAGTGATGGAAACGAAACGTGAAGATACTTGAAATGGCAGAAGGGATATGTAGATGAATTGCAATTTGAATGTCTCCAGTGTTTTATGTATATACGGAGCAGCTGGTTTTACCAACTACCTTGATTACTTCTAATTAATTCGAATTGGGAAACATCGGTGTAACGGGAGATGCATGGAAATGTTTCTGTTTCAGGTTCTTCTAAAAAAAAAAAACAGACGTTCTTTGTTCAATTCTCTAATTGATACGTAAAAATAGTGTCGTAAATAACGCGAGTCTAATTCAACAACACTTTCTAATTTCTCCTTACTCTTATTTCCACTCTTAACGATTCTCCTCCGTCTCGACTTTCTTCTTCGTCTCTTCTAAGCGAAACACATACTCCATTCTTACGGAACGCTTTCTTTTTCAGACAATAAACGCCCAGCTTAGCGGATTCTTACATCGAATTAAACGTTTAATCGTGAATCGCAAGCGAGTGGTCCTGATCATATTTTCCCTCTTTTCTCGCAGATCCTGAAGGAGGCGACCGCGACGAGGAACGAACAGCTCGCAGAGCTGGAGAGCCTCTTCGGTTATTTGGACGAGCACCGAAGTCTGCAGGGCTACGAGGGCGAGAAATCGGCGCGGTGAGTTTGCACGATTTTTCTACGTTTTATTAGACACTCCAGAATGAGGCGATTTACATGGAGAGCTCGTAAATCACGCTGGCTGGTAACGGGATTAAAATGAGTTTCGAGCCGGGCGACGAATGCCTCGACACGGGAACATTCAAGCCCGTAATCGGATTGGCTGCGTTCAACGCGTTTTATTAGCGCTTGCTGTTTGCTCAATTGCTGATCGACGACGAACAGACGCGAGCCATTTCACGTCAAATCGCATACGAATTGCTACTATGTGTCGGTGACTTTCTTTTTTTTAATTCTTCTCTTCGTTTTCTTATGGAAGAATGCGTGCAAGATTTATCGGCAGCCTCAAGTGGCTGCTGGATCGCGTGAAATTTCAATCTGCCGCTTCGAACATTAAATGTTCAAGGTTTTCTACCTTGCTGATATATGTCGAGGACGGAAAAAAGTGCCGGACGATGAAAGACGCATTGAGAAACAGATCAGAGGAAGATATGGCTGTTTTGAAAATGTAGTATATATGTAGTATAGAAAGTTGGAACTCTGTCAATTACAAGGGCAAATATTGTTAACAACCAGATCTTCGAATAAAAATGGTGTGCATAAATATCGATTAGGAGCATCGATACCAGATTCTTTCGCAGTCATTCGAACTTTAATACTTCTCAACAATAGTGTGACAAAAAGAAAGTAATTCTCTCTATAAAACTGCATTTCACCTGAAATATTTAGCCTTCGAAGTAATCGTAGGATAATAAAAAAAGAAATAGAATTCTGAACAAGATGATACTTCCGTCACACTCCCACAAAATTACGCAATCTTCGTAAGAAGCGTTTTCACGTGATTCCAAATATACCAAAAACATTTCAGCCGATAAAATTAAACGAAACACCCTGTACATGCGTTTGCGTTAGGAAAAGTTGAATCCTCATAATCCCCAACACCCTTTCAATCATTATCAACGAGTATTAGACGCGCGTGTATTAAGAGCGAAGACGTGGCTTCCGGGGGACCGTACTCGAGATGGTAAAGGTCGTCGAGGAAGAGAGGCGTCGAGATCAAGTAGTTGCCGGCTGAAAGGGGAGAGAATCAATCGTGCCGATTGAAGATTGATTAGGCGGTTGCATCGACGTCCGAGATTTAGCGTGCGATGCAATTTCTTTGCCATGTCTGCCTTTTGTGCCTGCCTTCTTCGGATCTTTGGCTTTCCGATCCTTCCAGCAAGCACTGCATCAGAGTCCCTTTTCCTCTCTCTCTCTCTCTCTCTCTCTTTGCTCGTCTCCTCCCTCACGATACCGGATCTTGCACACGTATACACATGCACACCGCAGAGTAGAGGAGCACCGTTTCAATGGTGGTTCGGAAAATAGTTGTCGAGGCACGAATGCTAGACGGAATCGATGCACGAACAAAAGCAGGAAAAAAGCCATCGGGATTCTTTCATTTTCGAAACGATGCCGTTCCTCTGTCTCTCGATACCGCGCGATATATCAGTGTTTTCTGCGTTTGTTGCCTCTGTTACCGCGCCTCTTTCACGAATATGCGCCGCACAGGGGCTGGTTAGGTTGTTACGTCGAATTTGCTTCGATCTCTTTATTCCTGCAAATCGTACAATCGTTGCTTGTCTATTTTTTCTCCCTCTCTGTTGAAGAGATTAAAATTATCTGTGAAGGAAACCTCGAGATTTGCCCTTTTTCTATGTGGAAGATAACTTTGTCAGGTTTTAACTGTGCGTAGAAAAAATTGCAAGATTTTAGTAAATGGAAATTAATTCGTCTAAATATTTGCTAATATTTCCTGAAAATTATCGAAGCTTAATTCTACTTTTACGTACACTTACCTACAAATTCCTCTATTTTCAAAATTAACATCGTATATTGCGTTGGAACAAAAGTTCGCAGCGTTTGCCAAACCATCCGACTGAAAAATGCCAAATTCTGGAAGAATGGAACCACAAAGCTGCCTCGAAAATGGCAAAAACAAGTGAAAGAATATACATAAATATCTAAACATCTCAGAATTTCGCTGAAAAACCGCAACAAACTTCTACTCCGACCCACCGAAAGCAACAAAACCACCTTTCCCTCGAACAATTAAAAACCACTCGAGCACCCTAACCTACGACACAATTCCTCCAACACACGAACAAAAATCCTCGAACTACTCTCGTATACTCCCCGAACCACGAGCCATATTCAGCATCACCCCGGGAGAACAATATTCCTCAGCCGCGCTCCTAGAAGCCATAAAGCGTCGCAACGTATTTCACCGCACATCCACACACCCACCCGACTCGTACTCCCGGTTAATCGCTTCGACGACCCAGTCTGCTCTCCCGCTCCTGATAATTTCGACGCACGAATATCCCCGATAAACGCTTAATTTTCTCCCGGTATCAACGGGTATCGCGAACGGAAGCCAGCCGGTCATTGTCGGCCCTGCGATTATCGTCCGGTTCTATTTTCGTAGCTAAGTTTATGCGCGTCGCATCTTTTACAAGATTCCGCACAGCGTGCATACTGCACAGAGAGGGAAACACAGCCAGGGATAGGATCGCTACTAGCCCAGCTTATCGTTTCCATCGTCCTCGTGGTCGTGATCGTGTAGTCGACGACCTCGTCTCGCCCGTTCTTCTCGAACGTGCGCATAAATCCCTTTATGGGCGTCGTGTCACGAATTCACTGCTTGTCGCCGATTTTATTGCCCGGCGGATTGCTCGGTGTTGTCGTGGCTTTTACGCCGGCGAACGGCCGGTGTCGAAACTTCCGGCATTCCGTCTGACGGCGACGCTCGCAGGGGAAAAAGCGCAAGGTGCAGACGGTTCTTGTACACGGCGAAATTATCGCGTCGAATGATTCCCCCTCGGAACAATTTTTTCGTTAGGACGGTTGCAGTTTTGTGCTCTGGAAATTATTCAGAACGAGAATGTAGGAATTTCCGTGCCACTGCTTAAGTTCCTTTCGTGTTATTTTACTTTCTACGTGGAAAAAGGAAGGTTGGTCGTGTATAATTGATTTCGCAATGTTTAAAAAATGAAATTGAGCATAGGTGATATTTGTCGGTCATACGATAGAGATAAATGATACCTCCGCTTACAGATTTATTACTGGTGAGACTTAATAAACGGTTAGGATGTGCTAAAGTTCAGCCCATTATATTATACTTAATCGCCTTAGCTGCATACCAGCGAGAGAGACCTGTGAATTGATGCTTTTGCAGTGTTTTCTACGATCTATGATCTATGCAGCTTCTAAGTTTTCTTAGGAAAGCCTCGTAATTTATATTTTCTATTGGGAACAGAGAATTTGTGAATTGTATTATTAACATAAGAAAAGTTGTCGATATCTTATTTGATTTTGTAATTGTGGTTGTATAACACTTTATAATAAGTTAAATAGCAATATATTTTATAACAATAACTATAAACACAGGTAAAAAGAAATAATGATAATTTGATCAACGCTCTCTAAATATATCTCGCAATAAATTCTCACGTACTCACTGATATCAATAACAACGCGCTTCACCTGTTTTGCCCCCAGTTACCCTGTATGATCCGCTCGTTTACCAAATCTCGAGACGATTCGGCATACTCACTACATTCACGCCATCACTCACATCTTATTATTAAACCAATTCCACAGTAATATTACAACTGCTACCAAGTTTAAACGAATCTAAAATTATGCAAACAACTTGAAGAGAAAATTTACAATTATCATAATAGCGACAGATTGCATCGAGATAAAATGTTTCCTGTAGTCTACGCAAGCCTCAACATAAATCCGCGTAATAGTATAGATTTTTCCTGACACATGATAAACGTTAATCAACCACGCGGCTTTTTCAAACACAAGAAACACTCTATCTCA
>NW_017100265.1:2060605-2089331 GCF_001263275.1 Habropoda laboriosa | reverse complement strand
AGAACGCAGAAAATCCTTAAAATCGCGCCTTTCTATTTTCCCATTTATCATCTTGCCTCACACCACCATCGTAATAACTGCATTCTCCTCTTCTGCTATTAAACTACGGCCAACCTCACGCACAAACACCTACCCGGGGAACGGCTAAAATATCACGAGCTAAAAAAGAAGAAGGAGAAAACAGAACCGTGCAATATCGATTACATTTCTCCACCTGGTGAAGAAAAATCAAAATGTTAAGGCGTATCCTGCAGCCGGATTTATGGCAGCGAGTCAAGTGGTCGCCGTCGCAGGCAAATATCGCTTTTCTCAAAACACCACAAGTGTTTATTGCGTTGCCTGCGACACTTAGTCCCTAGGACCAGACCCTGCCATAAATCCTCGAGTCTCCGAAGGGAAAAATAGAAAAGTGGCCCACTTGCCACTTGACTTTAACAAAGCCTAGAAAAGCGGAGATTCCACAGGATTCCCACGCATCCGTCCACTTCCTCCGGTCGTCGTTTACCCCACCCTAAGATAACGCGCTAAGGGCGAAATGGAGGGAGGTTGCGATGCACCGGAGTAAACTGATTGGTGATCTATAAAAGGAAAAGTCACCAATCAGGGTGTCTTTAGGAAAATAGGAGTCTTCTTCGAGGGAAACCGCAGAGACTCCGGCAGAAGCATTTAGCAACTCGCGGGAGAAACACTTGGCCACTCGCAAGTGAAACACCTCTCACTTCGCAATAGAATGTACATCTTGAATTAGTTGTAGAAAATAGGACAGAAAATAAAAACTTAGTGTTTCAATCAAGAAACTGGTCCTTCGAAGCCTTAGAACATTAGTCGGCACACACGTGCAAAGCCCCTAACACAAAATGTAAAAATTGTCATTGATCGTTTAACCCGTGACATCGACGAAACTCCCGATCGGTGTGCATGGCCGGCACTCGTTGGATTTCAATGTCGCAACGCGGTGGAAAGATTTACAGGCAAGCGTGATCCGAGCCACTATCTCTTCCAGTTGATAATTGTCGCGAATTAGTTCAGTAAATCAGTCTGTTGCCCCCGCTAGCCTTTCTCTTCCTTCTTCTCCACCCGACCGGTGGCCGCGTGTATTCGTTCGTTTCTCTCTGTTTTACTTATCTCGATATTCCGCCACCTCTCGAACCCGAGAATGGCGTGATCGTTTGGCGTAAATAACAATTAAACGAAACCCATGGTGCATTAAGTCCGACTCTTTCGCCGCCCTCGTTCGCTCTCCCTCCCCATATCCTTTCCCCGTGTTACTCCTGGATTATCACGACCAACATAAATCCCAATTACCCGCCCACGGCGCGCATAATGATCGATAATTAGCGCCGCCGTCGCCACCTTCCTCTCGCACCAGGCTCACGTTTGTCTCGGACTTGTCCAATTTTCCGACGCAAAATTTTCACTGTTTTTTCGTGATTTGTTCGTATTAGGAGTGAGAGCGGCTAGTTTTTGGTGGTTGTTGGAACGAAGGTGTATGGAAAGGGAAGAAGTTTCTATTTCTCGGTTGAAAGATTTTGTGTAGGAAGAGTAGAGTAGTTTGGAATTGCAGTACCGAAGCTTCTCTGTAATCTTTGACCCTTTAGGAAGTTGGCGTGCATGTGTCTAGATGAGGCCGTTGCTCCGATTTTCCTGGAAAATGTGATTATTGGTGGAACACACGCATGACCTCTTAGTACGAGTTTAAAAAGGAACTTCAGGTAGAATACTCCAGAAGAGCGTTAAGTAATACGGTAGGATTTGTGTAGCAGAATCGAGTGCAAGTCCGTTTCGAGTGTTTAATGATAAACGATTACGTTACCATCACGTTCGTAACGCGTTAAGCGCCAAGCCTGATTTCCGATTTCACCGATATGCTGGCGGCCGGTGATCTGTGTAAGGTTGCGATAAGACTGCGTGTGTTTTAATAATACTCGTTAAAACTTTTTTTTTTTTTGGTAACAAGCAATATTTAGGTACATTCTTTTATGATCTCCAAGTTATTTAAAATTTATTAACGGAAGAATATAATTTTTTAAATTGTACATCGTCAGTCAACAGTGACTGACGCGGCCCGAACGGAAAGTATACTGTCAGTCGCCGGTGACTGACATGACGTTTAACGTGTTAAAGACTCTCGTATTTCTTAGTGCATGAAAAACGAGAGAAACAGACTTAGATTATGTAATGACTGGAGTTGTTTCATTCACGAATCCAAAGGTCTATTTTAATTTCCAAAGTATCGGAGTGTATCGTACAATAAAGTTTTTAATCGTGTAACGTGAAATGCAGGATTTCCAAGAATTCACAAATTGATCCTATTGCAGAAATGACTCTTCTGCCCAAGAAACTTCGTTCAAGAAAACGACAAAGTTAGAAATAAATCCGAATCCAGCAAAATTATGACTGAAACCTCCCCTAATTTCGCATTATCTATACCACATTTTAATTTCACGAATATTCCAGACACCGATGTTGAAAACTTCACCGACACAAACCGAAGCAACCCCGTTATTAAAATAACGAATAACACGTATGTATACGGCGATAGAATCGCGTTTGAAATTTGCGATCGATCAATGGAAATCGAAATCTTCGAGGTTTATCTGTAATAAAACTTCATTGAAAGACACGAGCGAAAAACAGACCCGCGCGTATTCAAATGCTAATCGTTGAGATGGCAGATAGTCATAACGCCTCCGGATGGCTCATAATTTTTGGAAAGCGATTCGTAACAGTAACAGATGAACGGCCGATAATCGGGATGCAACAATAAATTTCTTTCAAATTGGTCGATCGGTCGCAGGTGTATTACAGGTGCAATACCTGTCGCCAGGAATGACCGTGCACATGGGGCAGGTGATCACGCGAAAGAAAAGTTCCCGCGTGATCTAGAATCGATCTTGATGAGTTCTTCACGGGCTAATGCGTCGATAACGAGGATCGACGCTTTAAATTCGAATCTAGTCACCGTTTCAAAACAATTATCATGTCGTCATCTCGTGTTTCCCTTTACATTCTTGCATGGAGAGGGTTTTAGCGGTTGAATACGCATCAATTGCTGTAGTTTATTAAAACGTTCTCCGTTGTGTCCTTTGAATGTAATCTAGATCGAGATAAAATGTCGGGAGATTGCCTTTTGTGGGGCAATTGAAATTTTAAATTTGAAATTGTGTTGTACCGCGTGTATGACCACCTGCTGTTATGAAATATAGTTGTTCATTATAATTACAGTTGTTGAGTTTATTTATAGTAAACGTTGTATTTCTGCATCGAATGCTCGTGAAAAGTTATGCAAAAGATTCTTTGGAGCAATTTGAATAAGTTTGCGGGAGATAATAGCCTTCTTGTTTGAACTTCTGAAATTTCCTATTTCCTGTGATACAGGTTTCGGTTAATTTTGACATTTACTTCAATTCAATTTCTTAATTAAGAGAACTTAGCCTTCTTTCTAGTAGATAAATGTTAACCTTTGCGAAAGTCACTTTCTTCGATGCTGTTATTCTTCAGAAATTGGAGGACCATTTGCAAACTTTGTATCACTCTGTTGTTCCATTCGCAACAACCGATTCCCACAATCAGAGTTCGATGCAAAACCGTAGGTACGGTGTGCGCATCCTAAGCAAACTCATTAAGCCAGAGCATCGACCATATTCCTCGTTAAGACGGCGTTATTAAAAGGCCTGGCGCGGCTCCCTTCTGTCTCTGATTAAAATACAAAGAATCGAATGCCGGCTCGACGTCAATTACAATTATGATAATACCCGCGCGTCCGCGATAAGAATCGCCGGGGATTCGTTTCACGTATTCCGCGTTCATCGCAACATAACCGATTTAAATTTTCCCCGGACGAACCATGCGCAACCCCATCTCGCGCAAATACCGCGGCATTTTATTTTATGCGAAGAACAACGACAAACGAATCTACAGAGAGAGATAGAGAAAAAGAGAGGGAGAGAGATAAGCACCATAGATAGAGAGAGATGGAGAGAGAGAGAGAAAGAGGGAGAGGAAAGACCTGAATACAGAGAGATAGAGAGAGACAGAGGAGAGACAAATACAGAAAGGGAAAGGGAGAGAGAGAGAGCAGAGAGACAAAGAGAGCGAGAGGAAAGGGAGAGAGAACGGAGAGATAAAGAGGAGGAGAGAAATAGAGAAAGAAAGAGAGGGCGGTAAATACAGAGAAATAGAGAGATAGAGAGAGAGAGGAAGGGAGATTGCCGGCACGACCAGCATTTTCCACCTACTGCATTTCTACGTAAAGCTCAGGACCCTGGAACAATTATTATTCTCCGCGGATCGCCTAGGTTATTGAGCAACAACAGGACTTCCGCCGTGGAATCACATAGTCTCGTGTTGCATGTGCAGCATGAACGCACCACCGAGATGCGCACACCTAGGAATCCGAGCTGCCGGTCTGCATCTACCTGCGATTCCTCGTGCATCCGTGCACAGACCGGCTGTGCTGTGCACGGATTACAAAGTGGATATTGCCTGCGATCCCGATGATTTGCGCCGCCTCGGATTAAGCCACGCTCACATCGATGAGATTGCCTCGGCCTGCTTTAATTGGCCCCGACGACTGCCTCTGGTACGCATTCGGGCAATGATAGCCTCCAGTTCCAGGAAATTCTTGGAAATTGCCGAGAACTGTTTAGGGATTAATAGCGTTTATTAATAGTCCGTTTCGTTGGGTGAAGTTTGATTAAATCGGTAGAACCTGGAGCTGCAACATCGACGGGACGTTGAATTCAAGCCTTGCAGTTTGTTGCAATTTCTGCTGTCTTTCTCTGTAAAGCGTATCGATCAGGAAATTGAAAAATCCTCCGTACTATCTTCGGATCGAAACAACGCTAATTTTCGAAACAGCCGAGTTACTTATTCCGACAAATTTTTAAACGTAACAGGCGACATTTCTACTTCCGGACGAATCGAACAAGGTAAAGTCTAATTACTGAAAACAAACGATAATAAAATCGCGAAGCAACCAAGGCGAGGTAACACCTTTACCCGGAGGTATTCTGCAATTAGGCAGTCTAAAAATATCAAACTCGCGCTCCTTTGAAAATAATAAATTAAAACTTTTACTCTTGGTGGCTCGTAACCCCTTTCAATTCCTCCGCATACCTCTGCACGGTTATGATAAATTATTTAATTAGACTCGCAGGAACACTTTTAAAAAGTTGCTTTCCACGCTCTGAAAATGTTCGGCTTTAATAATTGGCCGGCTTGATTCATTACTCAGTCTTTAACATTCGCGGTTAATTCGGTCCCTCGGTTATGGTATACGCAATTAGTTACGTACAGTAGGAGCTACCAGTTTAATGACGCACGGATAAAAATTCCCTATGATAAACGCGTATCTACGATCGTGACTAAGATATGCAGATTTTATCATTCGATTGCCGCCGTGCTGAATCTCTAATTACTCGTATAGGGAGGCTACGTGATTTCTGAAGGCGCCACGCTCACCTCTCTTACTCCCCTCGTCTATAAATTTATCATTTTTACCATGACCAATATCGGGTTCTATCCTCCCACCGCTAAACATTCCAACATCCTGAAACTTCGTGTTACCTGTCCATAATTCAAAATCTCTCCATCTGAGGAAAAAAAGCACACGCTCCATCTCATCCATTTCAACGTCCACATCGTTGCTTCAACGAGAATCTCCATTGAAACCGATAGAAACCTTCCTTCCTCCTCGAACTTTTAAACGAAACCACGCGAGTAACCGATTAGACCGTTCTATGCACATCGAGACATTCCTGTAGAATAATAAAAACTCCACGTCTGCATCGTCGTGAGCAGCACACAATGTTAGGTGAACTAGACGCGAACAGCACACGCGAGCTCTATTAGAAGCTAGAAGAAGAAGAGTCGATGGAAATTGGCAATTATCGCAACCCATAACTAAGGGCCTCTATCGAGACATAAGGTCTGCACACACACGGTACGTACAAGGGTCGGAGTGCAGGGTCATTACGCGATAATTAGAAATTAAAAATCGAAAGCTCCTCCCATTCTCGTCCCCCATACACTCTATTCTCCATACCTATTTCTATCCCGACCGTTCTCCACCTCTCTATTCCACTTCCTTTCCGCTCGTTTCTCCTTTTTCTTCTCTCTCGTGCTTCTTCGTACGTCTTGCATCACGATCATTTCGTTGCAGTTAAGCGTATCGTCAGCTGGCGAATTGCATTTCTGCAAGAATGCCCGCGTGTACGCGATGGGTTAACGAACCTGACATCTTCCCCTCGGTGCCTCTTTTCCCTCCCTTTCTCTCTACTTTAACTAACCCAACGATATTGTTCCGTTTCTTCTTCTTTTTTTGCATTACGACGAAAACGTCGAAGAAGAACGAACGTCGAATTGGCCGGCGGAAACGAGCCGGGGGCCAGCCGCTGCGAATATCGCGAGGCAGTTGACCCCATTTGCCGGTTCGCCTGCATCGTGTTTTACTGCACTTCCACGCAGCTCGGCCACGTATTTCGCGGCGGAATTAGATTTCGGTCGATAGAGAGGTGTGTACCGGTGACGTTCGCTCTTCCCTTCTCTAGGCATTTTCGTTTTTGTGTCGGGAGACGTTTTTGTCTTGAAGTGTACGGGGTGGGCCACGTGAAACAGGTAACCTAATTACCTTCTGTAGGTATGGCGGGGTGAGGAAATTTTTTCGACGCAATTTGAATGCTTTCGAAGGACGAATAGGATGGAAGGCAATTTTTTTTTTATGGAAGAAATGGTAAAAGGGAAGGGAAGTTTCGTATATGATTTGAAATTTTAGAGTGAAATATAGGCGAGCTTGAGAGAAACAGGAAAAATGTAATTATTCTAAAATTTGTAGAATTGGTATACGAGGGTTGAGATCGTTTTCTAGTGAAAGTTGCAAAATTGTGGAGTTACATTGCTTCTTCGTGTACAATTAACGATACGATCGGTGTAATTAAGATAATTCTTTACTTAAAAATATATTTCTCGGTTTTGTTAAATTTGATTTTGAAACAATGTTTCTCGGTATGACTGATTTGAATAATAATTTCTATCTTACATGAAAATGTTACTTTACGGTTAATATCATTTACGATACGTTCTCCATGATAATAATCGTATGAATTCTACTTGGGAGCAATCTCCCCCTAACAAGATATGCAAATGTAATAAAGACTTTTCAGATCTGTTTGCATGAATTTGCAGAATATTCCTCGAACAATTAAAACTGGAGCGTAGGAAACATTACCGTGTATAATTCTTCTCTAACCCAAATACGTAACTTAATCAGGATGCGAGAACATGTATAAAAGGGGAGCGCAAGCGCGTGTAAATCATGCTCGGAAGAAGAAAGAGAAAAAGAACACTATCTAAGAAGTTCCCAAGGGGGGAGAGAAATATAAACCTGACTTCTTTGCCATTGTTTAGAACGCGTACGTGATTCTGAAAAGGAAACGTTCGACGTGGCAATCTATTGGAAAAAAGTGCTCGTAAAACGGGAATGAAATAAGCAAATGATGTAAATAGTCCGACAATTTGTATGCAATTACAAAGGGGTCGTGAACCGAAGGCGCATCTGATCGTGGAATTTTCACACGCGAATGAAAGGTGCCTCTGCGCTATGAATCTTATCAAGGCAATCGCGATGACTATTATTCCACCATTTCTCTTCGCATTTGCATAAGCTATGAAATAATATGGTACATCCGAACGTCGTAAAAATTGCAAATTGAACCTCATTATTCTGGAATATTTCATTGGGATGCTAGCCGGGTTTAGGCAACCGATGCACTAAAAGCGAATAGAGTAGCTGTGAACTGCAAGCATTAGGTTATCGAGTAGTGGCGCCGTGTCTCGCGAAAGGAGGTGCAAACCTGTATTTCGAAATTGGAGAAATTAGCGTTGTATTATTCAGCAGCGAATAAGAAAAGATAGGAGATGAATGATAATACTTCGAGCAGAAGTAGTTGTAAGATTTCTATGAATTTCTGTGTATAGAAATTTGAGCAATTGTTACGTATCAAAGTGTGCTAAATGTATGAGAGTATGTAATGTTAAAATTTCTTAACAAATAAATATAGATAAATGTACTGTGGTACAGTCAGTAAGATTGTATCGTCACTTTGAAATATTTTTCAGATTTTCAGATTTTAGAAGTGCATAAATATCTGTTATCTACTTATCACCTTCTTCGAATTTATTACATCTGACATACACTACCGGCCAAAAATTTCGAATCACCGAGCATTGCAATTTCCAGAAAAACATCAGCGACTTTGAGAATTTTTTATCGTTCGAATCAATTGATATGAGATAAATTGATAAATGTAGAATTGAGATAAACTTCAAGTCTATGAAAAATTAGCAGCAGATTTAATATTGATGAAAAGTGGGAGGTGATTCGAAACTTTTGGCCGGTAGTGTATAAAATCACAAAAAATGAAAAAATACCTATTTTACCTATTTATATTGTAAAATATTGCGATTAATAATACAATTATACGCATATGCTTGTGAATGATTAATTCTCCAGCAGATAAAATGCTTTCGCTACCACTGTAACGTTAGACAAATATCTTCCTTCCCCCTGATCCTTCGACAAACGAAAAAAAAAAAATCACCACTTTTCATCTGGTCGCGAACGAAAATGCCATGCTGTCACTGTATCTCAAAGAAGTTACGTACCTACCTGTCCGTGATTTATCAGCGGCGTTAATATCGAAAGCAACGGCGGCGATCATCAAGAAATAATTAAAAATACTGGCGGCAGACGGAACGGCTGGATAAAACAAGAAAGCACACGTGCACCCGTGAATTTCCAGTGACTAATCGTGCACACCTATAAAAGGAGCTCGAGCCACAGGTATATTTATCCGTGGCGTTTCCACGTGGGAAAGAAATCGTTCTTCCTTGGTTCGAGTAACGCCCAAGGAACTGGTTTCCACGTTCGCCTCTCCCTCCTCACCAACGTTTCACCATCGTCTCTCTCTCCTACTCTCTATCAACGAAGGATCCTCCGGCTTCTTCTATCTCGCTGTTTCACCTCCTTCCTCCTCCCGCCACCGACCACACCGCGTTCGAGAGTTTTACGAGTTTCTAATGAGAAGGGGTTGCAGCAGCGTGGAGAACGCCGCCGCGTAATCTTCCTCGCGTACGCTCTAGGATCTGTCGATCCTTTTACGACACACCGGGCAAACTTACTCGTTTCTGCCTCGTGGACAAATTTTCGCTCAACTGATTACTCGTACTAATTGATACATCGACGGGAACGGTTACTCTTCGACGTTTTCGCTGATTGATTTTTTTAGGAGTGGTTTCGCGTCAGTGAAATCGCTGGATTCTTTGCTTCTTTCTTTTTTTTGGCGCAGTTGCGAAGAATGAATTAAGCGAATTACGCGAAAGGAATATGGTAAAAGGAATGCAATAAAGGATATAGTGGTTCGCTGTGCAATTAGAGCTGGAGCAATTTTGTACGAATAATTTTATGCAAATGATTCGAAATAAAGCAGGAGGAAGACGTACTCAACTGAAACACACCTTAATGTAAATTAAATTGCACGTGGTTACGTTTGGAGTTTAGTATTAGTTAGATATTTCATGCATTTTTTATGTTTATTAATGCATAGTTTAACGTGGAAAAGAGCTGGTAATGTGATTTGATCGTAGAGTTTTAACATTCTCGGATAATTACCGTTTTGAAGAACATTTGACGAAGATTAGCGAAGAATTACTAAATTCGCTGGTTTATTTAAATTTTCAGGAAACTTTCTCTAACATCAAAATTTAACCCTTTCGCTGAGGCAGATTTTAATACGTAACACGTAATAATATTTTATTATTTTTCATTTGAAAAATACACGACTTCTTCTCCAAATTTTTCTTTATTATCGAATCTTTCCGGAACCTTTCTCTAACATCAAAATTTAACCCTTTCGCTGAGGCAGATTTTAATACGTAACACGTAATAATATTCTATTATTTTTCATTTGAAAAATACACGACTTCTTCTCCAAATTTTTCTTTATTATCGAATCTTTCCGGAACCTTTCTCTAACATCAAAATTTAACCCTTTCGCTGAGGCAGATTTTAATACGTAACAAGCAATATAATAAAAAAAAAAGTTGTTGATCTTCGTTTCTTCGTATAGGACTAATATACACTACCGGTAAAAAGTTTGTAATCACTGTGCATTGCAAGTTACACAAAAGTTGCCAGAAAAAAGTCAGCAGCTTTAAGAATTTTTCAACGAATTTTGTGTCGTTCAAATCAATCGATATGAGATAAATTGCTATTTATCTCCACAGTATCAATATCAAGTCTACGCAGAATTAGTAGCAGATTCAGTACTGACGAAAATTGGGAGGTGATTCCAAACTTGTGGCTGGTAATGTATGTTAATTTTTTAGAATATTAAATCTGTTCTATAAAACCATGACTTCCTCTGTTAATAAACACCGAGATAGCCCTGTCTTTTAAAAGAATTTACGTATGTTTCGCACCTGGATATTCGATTAGTAAAAAATTGTGAAAAACAATACTAAAAATGTGCGTGGAAATAGTACATAAATAGGCACTACAGATACAGGAAAGATAAAACAGCACAGGCTGAACGATTTCAACTTGACCACCGCGCCTTCAGCCAACGCAGCTACCAACGTCCACGCAACCGCGTGAAAGATGGCGCAAAAATAATGTAGGCAACCCATCGTGACAAGAAGCGAGAGAAAACGAAAGAAAACACTTGTCGTCGGCACGACGACAAATATGTTTCGCGTTGGCGGGTGCATTGAATGCATAAAATATGAAGAATTTTTTAGCTGGCCATCCAGCTAGAACAATGTTTCTCCTGTTTATATTACGCGGTTCCTCCTCCTTCGGATCATCCGCGATTCCTCCGCGTCTCGCGTACGTAAATATTGCGAAACGACTTCTAAACGGTTCGCAAATTTCACCGTCGTCGATTCTCCAAAGCTCGCTCTCCTCCTCCATGCGTCGCTTTTCGAAAAACACCACGAATATATTACACAGCGGGAGGAATATCTCCTCTTCCTTCAACGAGAAGAGGCTCCTCTCCGCTTCGCAGCCACGGTACACACAGCTCGCTCTCGGTCCTGTGTTTGCCTGTACGGTATTTCTAAACACCGTGTTCCCTCGGTTTGCACGTCATCGATTTCACTGGTCGAACGTTTATACACGCCCACGTGTACGAACATCTCCATTCGTTGCGTGCTCGTTCGCCATTCAATTTGTCTGCTACGAGCCTCTATTTCTGCCGCGAACCTACTCATAATGTCTACGAAACCTTCCGTGGAGGAATAAAAAACAGCTCGACTCGATGTCGTTTCTTGTTCCCCTTGGGCTTCAAAGAAACGCATTTTTAACAGTAACTCACTTGGTAATACATACTTTCACATTTAACAGATCTGGGGATTTTTAAGCGGTATGCATTCGTTTATGTGCAACTTGCACGAGTAAAGGAGATTTGCAATAAGCAGACTCCTATCGCAGATTATGGTGCGACGATAATTGTCTAGAGAGATTAATTTTTATTCCAGCTGTAGTTTCGATTCGTAAATGTGAGAATTGCCAAATGTAAATAATTTACAATATTTTAGCTATTTTTTTTTTTTTCTAATTTTTAGCGTCGTCTCGACTGCTGAATAGATCCTCAGCGATCTGGTGCCTTTTAAATTTCTGTCACTTTGTGTAATCAAATTCTGTGATATAAAATTGTGTCTTTTAGTGATCCTATCGCATGTTTCTTCCTCTGTGTCTCTTCTTCTGCGTTCACAGAGCAGGTGTGAGCAATAATTGCAACAGAATGTATCTATCTCTCAATTAGACGTTCCTCTCCCACTCAACATTTTAACTTTCGTTAGCCCACGTGGCATCGATCAGTAAACAACAGATGGTCACACATTCAAGAAGAAAAACTTCCTTCCCGATGACAAAGCTCCGTCATCGTCGCCTGTTTCGATACGCAAAGAGGGCGCGAACAGAAGAATGTCGCCGCGACCGACCACCCGCGAATTAATCGAACGAAGTCTCGTGCTTATTAAGAGGGAACAATTACACGTGGCCTCGATCGCGAGATTTTATCGTGCTACGAGGGACGCGACGCGACGATGCGTTTCGCTTTTCGATCGTGTTGCTTCTCTCTACCGATTGCACGACACCGATTACCTTAATAACACGTTCGAGGGCCGCTAGCTTCCAAGTTAAACAATTAACGTACCGTCACTCGTAAATCGAACACAGCAAGCCGCAGGTGTAAGCTACACCTACGTAGAAAGTTGCCCCGGACGAATCGAGTTCGTTCGCGAAGATCTCCGTTTACGAACCACCTCCCAGAGTCTCTCTTCTGCCGTTCGCTTCTCGATCGAGAAATGATCACGTCGGATGGCATCAATTTTCCAGATATTGTTGCTCAAAGGAGAGCAGTGTCAGTTTTATTAACACGCGTAAATTTATCGCTAATAAACATACTGCGCGTTTTGTGCCACAGAACGGAGTCTTTATCGAGCGTCGGATAAATCATCCTACGGATAGATGAAACGTGGTTTTCTCTCTCTCTCTCTCTCTCGAGGAAGATTGGTCAAGTTAATTATATGATCGGTGTTTCTTTTCTTTCTTTTTTTATCGGGGTGTTGAATCGATATTATCGAGTTTCCCTGCAGATGATAGAGATACATTGTAAATTTAGCATAATAGCGGGTAATAGAGATGTTCGTGTGGAAAATAATTTATATAGATCGTATAGATCGGTAGATATGGAAGAAATTTTCATACGGTGTAAGATAAAGACAGACAGAGATTGTATCGCGGTAACTGGTGAAATAATTACTACGAGATAACACCTTGATTATATTTTGTGAAAATATTGTACCTGCTACATTGTATCGGTTTATTAATACAGCTTATTCACGCAGGAATGTAGTACGATACACGTGAAAATGATTAAAAAAAGAAGATATTATGTAAACGGAGAGTGGCTGATAATGGCATAGTGTGCAGAAGAATTCAATTTCCTGTGTTACCAGTGGCTTAATTACTTCGGCCTGTAACTCGTTGCGTAAAAACAGAGGAGGATTACAATTAACGATAAGGAATTTTCTTATTATCTTCCTATATTCACCTCGGCGCAGCGTGTTTCAACGCTTTGTCCTTTACCTAGTGTCATGCATCGTTTAGCAAATTATAACGTAGCAAAGGTACGTAGTAAAGAAGTTATTATTATATCACTGATTACGTGTAATCTGGAAAATTGGAAAAGAGAAACCTTCGGCCAGTTGTAAAATTTCTTAGCTTCTCTCCGCGTGCATTTTGTACATTATCGTGTGTTATTTAACATTTGCATTTTTCCTTCGCAAGTACGTTCAATTATACGGTGGAAACGAATCTCTGATAAATACCTACGCGAGGATAATTGAATTTCTCTGTAATTTCGTTTGCTATCGCACGTACGAATCGATCGGTGTATATTAATTACGAGCGAAGATTCCCTCCGACTTTGCATGTTCGAAGAAACGCGGGAACCAAAGGATCGATCGATCATTCGTGAACACTGCCAAAAATCCTTCTGATCTTTAATCTAAAAATTGAACAGTCAACGGACAAGAGATTCGATCGTCGCTAATTCACGAAAACGGCTTAACTGCCGGTTACGCTCGACTCCGAGGGAACACAATGCAATTTCACCGGCGGATAATCGGCGGAGCTCTTATCTGAACGCGTGCTGTGTAATCATTCGATTAAAATTGCACGAGCAACATCGGCAGATGCGGCTCGGAAACGCATGGATTTCGAATGCACGAACCATTCTCGGATCTGTTTGTCTTTTCAGGCGAAATCGCGCGTGCACACAACGCTGATCACGCTATAATGATCATACGATCGATACCGTGCGAAGCGAACTTCTCCGCCGATGGCGATCTCTTTGACGGAATACGCGCGGCGGTGCATCCGGCTCGAAATTCGCGTGTTTTGAACATCCTTTCGAACCGTTTTCGTTATTTCTGGATTTTCTGTGGAGTGCGTTTACGTTATTTCTGGATTTTCGGTGGAGTGCAGTTTCGTGCTTTGTTCGAAAATTATTACGTAAATGCTTTTCTCACGTGGAGAATTTCTGGTAGCTTTAACAATTGTCTGATCTTCGGTGAAATTGAAAAATTACGTTTTAATAAAAGGAGAGAGGACATCTGCAATTTTCTCTTCGCGATACCTGAGATTTTGCAATTGTTTGCAAAATTCATTTTCTTAAAATATGCACGTCAGAAATATTCAATGTTGCAAAATTGCTTACATGCAAAGTTTATTCAAATAGGAATATTTCAGTCGTGATTGTACCTCGTCAACATTAATCATCGATATTTAAAGCATCGTTTCGAAAGTTCATCAAGTAACGTCATTTAAAGCACTTTTCAATGAAAAAAGGAACACATAATCTTGAAAATGTAACTTAAAAATATTCTCAAAATTATTTGCTGCAGACACGGAGCAGCCCTCGCTGAAAAGCGAAGCACGAAATCTTGAAAATAACAATTTCAAAATATCCTCAAAATTATTTCTTCCGAATATATGAACCTTCAACGAAGAGGAACGAACTTAATTTTAAAGATCGCAGCTTAAAAATATTCCCAGTATAATTTCCCCCAGATATAAATCTTCGACGAATCACTCGAAGAGAATGAATCTCGAATTAATTGGCCACACGCTCGTTAATCCCATCTGTATTCCAGATAAACACACCGATATCACACACGGTGCGCACAATTTGTACTTAAAAACACGTTGCAATAAACTCGCAACAAGATCGAAAGTTAACGAAACAATTACACTTTTTAAACGGTCGTTTCGAGCGAAACCACCTCGCGATTTCCTTCCAACTTCTGTACAATTGTTCGAGCGAGTTAATTATACACAGACGAAATAAACCGCGCGGCCACCGTGTATCGTGATGCGTGATAAAAGGCTGCGAGCCCGTACATTGTAACTTATTAATTGCCGGATAATAACGGGCGATGATGGCGCGAGCACACCATTTCGGAAGCGTTTCATTTCGCAATACTCTCGTGGCTATACTCTCGTTCGCCTGACTCGCAACGACGTGGTATTTACCCAATATATCCTATCTTCGTCAGGAATCTCTCGTTACGTGTACAGCTAACAGCGAACCGAGTCGCCGCACCTAAAATTTTAGAAGTTAATGTCTGTCTGGCCACTTGAAACGAGCCATTACAAACATACTGTAATTGTCATGTTACGTTTCATTATGCAGCCAACGTTCCCCTGATGAAACAACGCGTCAAATATCCTAAAGGAAAATGTAAATATAGAAAATATGATACACGACTGTATGTGTGTGTGTGTGTGTACGAGTGGCTGTAACATTCGGAATGCGGTTCATAAATGGTTCTTTAAATGTTGATAAAAATGCTGTCGTGTAAACGTTGAGTGGTATTCACCGTCGTGGTTGACCAAGGATTACGCTGGATTTTTTGCAACGATACAAAAACCATCGACGCTGATTAACAGAAGTGTTTCTATCGTTCTTTACGATCGCAGTTAACCACTGTGTGTTATATGTACGCTGGCTGTGGCACACATTAAAACACGTCGCGCGCGATATTCCGTTAGACTGTTCTGAGCAGAGAGTTTGCGCGCATGAGATTAGTATTTGATTTGAAAATTTTTAACACTGAAAATCTCTCATCTCGATTTTCAGTTGAGGAGAAAAAGGAGATTTAATATTAGATATTTTGCATAGAAGAAAAAAGAAAGGAGAATGTTCTCTGTTTAACACTGTGCGCTGAATTGGAAAATTTGAAGAATCGGAATTTAAGTAATAAGGGATTACCTCGAAGCGATAATCGCCGATTTTTATGAAACTTTGGTGTATAATAGTTTTCAGAAAACTATTCGACGCGTATTTTTTTATATTGGCAATCGTCCATATGGAGGGAATGAAAGTCACCCTTAAAGTTGTAGATAGAGGACATATTTAGTCTAACATCGGAAAAAGTGATCAGAGACAGAAGAACAGTGAAAATTGACGAATTTTTTAAGTCCAATTATTTTCTATTTTTCAACGACAAATTTGAATAATAAAAAATACTAAATAATTCTGTCTAAATGTGTGTATCACCCTGATCTTCGAGGGCGATTTTCACCCCTTAAATGTAAACGATCGACGATAAAAAATTATTGTTTCGATTACTACAATGTACCAAAGTTTCGTCAGTACCGATGATTATCACTTCGTGCAAGAAAAAGAAAGTTTTACACATTAATATCCAACACAAACTGTTTTGCTCGATGCAATCGATATGGAAATTGCACTTTCGTAAAAAAAAAAAAAATTAAAAAGTAACAATGTTTCAATTTATTCGTTTAATTACATTTTATGACGTCGCCAGTCGGGCTGTCAACCTTATCGTGAAGTTTTACATCATCGAAACGAAAACCACCTGCTCGATTTACGGTACGCAATGTTGCTCTGATACGAACGACTCTCTGTATCGATCGCCTGGCACAGCGTGGCGTTCGATAAGTGACGACGATTAAGATCGTCCATGTAAGGAGCACAATTAAACGGGAGATTATATGGAATTAAATATTTCTCTTTAATTACGCGCCTATTTAAGATAACTCCAACAGATACTTAATTCGACGACCATTTTTGCGGACGACGCGCCGTCACGCGGATCGTCCCGTTGTCATAAACGTTCCGCCGCGAGCGTAATCAGTTCTACGAAGTAATTACGGTCAACTTAATCTTATGCAGGAAAAAATCAGAACTTGGCGGGTGAGTCATACGCGTCAACACGCCTCGAGTTCAGTTCAGAATTCCTTGCCTCTTTCTCTTCCTCTTCTGCTTCGTATCTATCTTTTTGCGTAGGTTCGAGGAACGACGTTCTCGTCTGATTTTAAGGTGAAATTCGATTGCAAAACGTATTGGAGGAATGAGGAGTACGAGGTTGTTCCTCGGAGATTTGTTCGTTTCTTTTTACTGATGCAGAGAGTGTTTTGTAAAAGGGAAGTTTTATAGAGTGTGTTCAAATGTTCTAAATTAATAATTAACATTTGCAGATTTTTCAGTTGTAAGTGAAATATCGGTGTTATGATTTGTCGTTCGTTTATTGCGCAGAATCTTAAATATGCCTCGAGTTGACCTTTGAACTTCTTCAATTTTGGAATTTAAAAAATACAAATATTTGCAGATTTTCCAATTGTCAATGAAATATCTTTGATATAATTTGTCGTTCGTTTATTGTGCAGGATCCTAAATATGCCTCGAGTTGACCTTTGAACTTCTTCAATTTTGGAATTAAAAAAAATCGAAGTATTTGCAAATTTTCCAATTGTCGGTGAAATATCGTTTGTCACGATTTCTGATTCTTTTATTGTTTAGAGTCCCGATCGCTATGTCTCGAGTTGATTTTCGAACTTCTTGAATGTACAATTCAAAAAGTCCAAATACCCCAAACGGGCAATTAACATTTGCAGAATGTTCCACCTGCGAACGGAACACCGTTAGCCACAAGTCGTAATTCTTTCATCGTGTAAATTCCGAAATCAGAATACAGCGTTATAAACACTTCACGAGAAAATTATCAAATCTTCTCCATCCATCACGGAGATGCTTCCACTCGACGAGCAGCGAACCAAGAAGAGGAAGAGGAAGAAGATGGGGAAAAAACGACATCATCATCTGGTACTTTTGCGCAATCTCTAATTTCTCGTTCGCCTGAGTTGCCCGCCGTACGATTATTTCGCGTACGAGTTAATTGAGTCCGTTGAGGCGCTCACGCGGCAATAAGCGCGTGAAAACTTCCTGATTACCAGTTGTTCAAGGCCAACAGTGTCGTTAATTTATCTACCCTCACGTATGGTCGCTCTACTGTGCCGTTACTCGTTGGTGAATGCCCGCGATTCCGCGAAACTATTCCTCGATATCGGCTCCAATAAATTCGAGGATCATCTGGAGCGCGCTAGTGATAAGCGAACCACACGGCACATTGCGATATCTCATCCGCTGCAACTTCTCTCTCTTTCTCTGCGCCCCGTTTATTTCTGCCGCGAACCAGCGCTGTTTCGACTACCCTCGCGATGAATTTTGTTAACTTCAGACCGTTCTTTGTGACTTTTTAATAAGTGAATCGTTCGTTATCGAAAGGGTCGTTGTCCAAAAATTATTACCATTCAGGAACAGCAAAAACACTTTTCTTTTTGCCAAAGTTATGAAATATTTTAGAAACATTTAAAGAGAAACATTTATTTTAGAAATATTTACAGAGAAATAAATTATTATTCATTTGCATACAAAGACACAAAGTAGTAGCAGATTATAGATTAACTTTATAATATCAGATTGCGCTGAGTGTATTGTCAAAAGGGAATAAGTCTAGACTGTGTTCCCTTTAGAAATGAAACTGTATGGAGACAGTTGTGAAAAATGACGACTTAAGTAATTTAAAGACCTTAGAGGAAAAGTTCAATAAGAATTCGTGTAGAAATTAACATTCTAATTAAAGAGGTTTCAAATTAATGCCTGCACGCGTTATTAATATTTACTTGTCCAAAAGCGATGACATAAATAATTTAAAGGCAGTAGAGAGAGAGAAAGTATCGATACGTAAACGTTCAACAAGAATTTGTATAAAAATGCTGAAAAATTTGCACGATAGTTAACGAAAATCGTATACAAGTGCCAGAACTTTCAAATTAACCCCTACACCTGTTATTAATATTTACAAAACACGACAGAAAATTGCATTTCACGTATGCAGAAAGAGTAAAGAAGCAACCGTATCGAATTCTCGGTGCGGAGTAAGAGTAAGCAAGGATTTCTTGAAAATTCATTACGTATGCAGGATAATTACAGTCGCGAACCAGTTGGGGCGAACCATCATTAACTATAATCCTATCGTAAACCTTATAAAACACGAGCGTCCACTATCAACAGGTCAGCTTCTTTCCCAGCCTTTTATTTTCACGGCGATGCTCGAAATATTCGGATATAAACAGAGGTAGAATTCCGAATGTTCGACTCTAACGCAATTTAGGATTATAACCTGAAACATCGTCCATTATTGTGTACGATAACGAAAGATTCCTGTGGAAAAATTCTGCATAATTTTGCTCGTTCTTTCACGCGGCTCGCAGACCTCGCTGATCTCTCTCTCTCTTTCTCTCGGAACCGGCGAACTCCGTAATCAAGTCGTCGTATCGCCGCGCACACTTATTATTTGCTTTAAAATTATATTAAAACCGGTGAACGCCGCTTATTCAGCTGCGCGCCGCTTCCATTCACTGGACTTGCCCTTTTTTCTCTCTCCTCTCTTTCCTTCCCAATCGATTCGACATTCTTGCCGATCCTCGATCGATAAAACCGTAATCGAGTACCTCTGCTCAGTTTCCGTGTGCCATTCCACTTATCGCCGCTAACGATACAAGCGGATGCGCTCTTTTTTATTTACAACCGTTCCGACGAATCGAAACGCAATAGAGCTCCTCCCGATGGCACGATTCTCGACTCGATCCAATGATATGCTGTTTCAGAGACCAAGTCTAGAGAGCTTCGAAAGCTACTTTAAACTCTCGCTAGTGTCGCGGAATTACACAGGTGAAAAAGTATTATTGGTAAATGGACGAATTTGTCGAGCTTGATGGAGAACACGAGGAGTTACAGAAAAGTGAATGGATTTGAGAGTGTTTCCTGTGAGTGGTAATGTTTTAATTGGACTAGAATTTTGAATAGGAGTTTAAACGGAACTTTAATGTTACAAGGTATTGTATTGAAAGTTGTTACGTTTATTAGTTAAATGAAGTATTTTGCAGTGGGATAAGGATTAGCTATTATATTACAACGAAATTTTCTTAAAAATCTCATCGCCTTAATTTACAATCATTTCGTACCTCACGCTATGAAAACGAACGAAATATCAAATTAATCAAATTTTCTCAAAAAACTTATCGCGTTGATTTACGAAAAATCTAAGTTTCAATAATGTCTCTTTAAATAATGTCGATATTTATCAATCTATGGATAAAAATTTTCACCGATTGAAACCGAAGAAATTAACAATAAAATTTTCTCAAAAATCTCATCGCCTTAATTTACAATCATTTCGTACCTCACGAAAAATCAAACGAACAATGAAACTTTCCCAAAAGTCTCATCGCGTTAATTCACAAAAAATCCAAATTCCAACATTGTCCCTTTAAACAATACCTACATCATTCCTCGCCAATCTCATCCTCCCTTCGATTCCCCTAAAAAATCATTTATCCCCTACCCAATGACTCGCAAAAACCGCGCCAAGCGTGCACCATCATGCTTGACGAGTAATGTCGCCAAAGAGAGCCATATTTGGCGGGAAGTCTGGATCACAAAGCGCGCCGTAGATCAGGAGCACGATTGCACGAGGGAACAATGTTTATCAAACAATGACGCATTGAGGCGAGTCGGTGCATTCATTCGATTGAAAGCGTCGTAACGAGCTAAGAAATCGTAATCAACGATGATCGCTGTAACCTCGGTGCTCCCTCGAAGGCAGCGGAAGAAAATTAATGACAGAACGAAACTCTGTTGATGCACATTTCCGTACGAAACGCGTATATTCCGCGACATCAGGCAACTTATCAGCCATCTCTTAAATACGTTCGACGTGGTAATTCGACTGAAAAGGATCGACGCGCGAGTTTTATTTGATCCCGTTACGGGGATAAGCGTAGTTTAGCGGTTGAAAAAGGTTGCGAGAAGGAAGCGAGTGGAAAGAGGAAAAATCGTCGCAGACCTGTTAGTCGATTATCAGTAAGGCTACCCAACGTATCAGGCTACTTAGAATATCGATAAGGCTACTTGGCAATCTATTTAGTAGCTAAAACGTGGGGGCACTCGCGCTAAAGGAGGCGGAAAACGAAGATTGTCGCGAGACGTTTAATCTGTTTCTAATCTGCATCGCTTTTGATTGGCTACATTCTATATATAGCGTATGATATTACGCGGATATTATGACTACCTTTTATGCAAATCCAACGTGTCGCGGTATTATCGTGGAGTGTATTTCAATTTAATATGACAATTTGTGCTCTTACCGTAATGTAGCTCGAGGTACCTTCTTAATGGATTTGGATGATTTTGTTTCGTGCGTTAAATTAGGTGTTCGGGAATATTACAGAGATAGCTTGCGGTGAATGGTTTGAAGTCGTTGTGTTCTGAGTACTTTGAGGGAAACGTGAATGGGAGTGAATGAATGGCAACGATCAATGGACTGAAGAATCGTTCTAAATTATTAAATACCACAGAAACAGTTCATCCTCGCGAAAAATATAAATACTGTGAGAAGACACGTCTTCAATGATATTTTCACATTCAGCACTGATTAAAACATCATTCCAAATTATTAAAAAAATGTAATCCAAAGATGATCCAAACTCCGAAACATAATCTGCACAGCTCACAAATTACTCCTTGAAACCTCCTGTCTCAATCAGACGACTTCACGAATATGATCTTGCAGCAATTAAAACGCACACTTACGCTTACTCCCTCGCACACCCCCCCAAAAATCGATCAGCGTATCAATCAGCGGAGAAAATCGAGAACGTTAGCAGAAGTGGCGCGGCGAGATTGCGCGCGGACGAAGAAGCGGAAGAAGAGAAGCGTGGAAGGAGGAAGAGGAAGAAGACGAAGGCTCGCCAGTTTGTCGGCTAGAGTTATGCGAGCGCAACGACGTAAATACGCGCCTTTGCCTTGCCTTGGCGCAGCTCTGAGGACCGGAGGAGCTACAAGGAGGACGAGGAGGCTACACAGTCTCGGGGCAGAGAGGAGAGGAGATAAAGGGAGCCCTCGCGCGTAGATACAAGCGTACGCTTCGAGACACAAAAGGCTAGGCGAGGAAGAAGGTGGTTAGGAGCTAGTCGTAAACAACTGTCGAACACAATCTCCTAATGCACGCCTCTTCTTTGGCACACGGGACACCCCTGAACCCCCAACCAACCCGCATCCGGATCGTGCAGCCCCGGTTCCGTAATAGGAAGTTATATCCGCGGGATTCACGAGGCCGCTGCCATCGAATCTATCCTTCTCGCTTTTTCCTTTTCCCTTTTTTTTTTTTTCGATTTTTCTTTCTTTCCTTTCTGCGAGCACGGAGAGGGAACAGTGTGTCGTAAACATGAGATTCATCCGCGGTGAATTTATGTATCGATAGAAATGAATTCGGCCTTTTAATACGCTCAAATTCATTTTTGGGAAAATTGCTGCGGAGAAGATGCTGCTCTCTCGTTTGCCACTGTTGTGGCTGTATAGAGCTGAAATTGTGGTGTTTTGGGAGAATAATTTTCACTGTTTTAGTATCTGAGTGTTGCACTATTTACTATTTAATTTTAGTAAGTGGATTTTGTTAAAATTGATCAATTAAAAAGGCACTTTGCATAGTGCATACTGTTCTATAAAGGAGTGCTCCGAGTTGCACAGGAAATGTTCATTGGTCTTACCAAGAAAAATCCAATTACGATCTATTATTTTTAAGTCTAAAATTCTAAGGTTCTAAGTAGGATTTTTGGGGAGAAATAAATTTTTAGGGAAACCCTAATATAGAATTTCTAAGATTCCAAAATATAGAAAGTCTAAGTTCCAAATTTCTTCTGTATCACATTCAAACACAGTCAAACTACAATCCACCTTTAAAGTATGTATACAAAGCGGGTACATCCGCAACTTACCAATCAAATTGTTCTATAATATCGTCTTACACGTTATTTACAATATCTGTTGTATTTATTTCACGAAAACTTGTTCGGATTTTGACGAATGTAAAATATGAAAATTAGCCTCGAGCCCATTATAGTCGAATTCAATGAAACATTTGCAATTCCAATACAGCTCCCTCGGAAATTTATACGTCTACACGGTATTACGAGCAGGAACAGGAACGAGGCCGTACTTTTTTCCTCGTCAGTCTGCGAAAACAATAAGAAGAATGGCCTCGTAAACGGAAGAGTCACCCTCTCGTATCGATACTCGTAATCGCGGTGCTAATGTATCGGGCTCTATTTCTTCTGCAGCTCGAGCACATCTCCACCTTCTCGGGAAGATTTTAATATCAGTATTCGTCCATGTAATCTCCGTTTTTCATCGTCTACCCTTTCGTTCCTATATCTCCCTCTCTCTCTCTCTCTCTCTCTTGAAATAAAACCGATTTCTTCGAACCGTTTCTTCTTCCTTTTCCTTCCAAACTTTAATCCTACCGAGTGCACTCGTATTTCGTCACGTATGACAAAAACGTGCCGAATCACCGCTAGAGAAACGAGATCTATTTACGTCTTCCATTTAATAAAAACGATCTCTTCTAACTCTCTCAATCCTGCCCCGTCCTGTAATCGACTTACAGCATAAATACGACCTGTTGGCGTAAAATTTCTCGCCAAATGTCCCGTAGTTGCGGTGTTCAAGTCCGTTTCTGTTCACAGGTAACGCCCTCCAAAGCTGGTCTAATTTATGAAAATCACCATTAGCGTGCATGGATACGGTTATCTTCTATCCCGGTTAATTGGTAATATTTGTTTGCACGAGGGAATGCATTTGCAGTGGAGCTATGAATAACTTGGCTAAGAAACGAGTCGTGTCCCTCTCTGCGTGGCGCAAAACTACTTTTTTCACGTCTCTTCTCTCGTTTCTTTTTTCTTGTTATTGTTAGACGTCGATTATCCTCCCGGCTTTGGTAAGTACACATCGTTGGTCGTATTTAAGTGTCGATCGTCCGATTGTAGAGACGTGGCTTCAGGTACTAGACGCGTTTATTGAGTTCTTGCAACGTCACTCGATACCTTATCAACGTGGACAACTGGTAAACGAGAGAGAGCAGAAAGTGAACTGATACGGTTTGAGTTACGCTACGATAATGTATCGAGATCAGCGGTGGTGTACTTAGATACATTGGAAAATGCTGATTAATGGTATCTGCTAATGTCGTGCTTCCACGTATTATACATATTGATTGCATCCGTGAAACTATCATATTCGTTTCAATGAGTTGGTTACATGCTCGCGAGCTAAACAAGTAGCACGAGGTTACGTCCGATCAGATTTGCGTAATAAATTTTGTTTTCGCTTATTCCTGTCGTTGTTTTAGTAGGTAATACTATATTGCTCGATTTGTTCTTAGTTGGATGATATTAAATGCATCACTTTTTGTCGATAGTAAAAATTTGTGTAGAATTTTCGATAATTGTTGTTTAACATGAAAATAGTGCTTTTCATTCTTGGTACAGTTTTATAAACAAAATCACATCTGCTCAAGCTTTCTTGCATCAAAGACACTCGTCGAACTTTTCGAACACGGAAATACACCGAATTTGTGAAACTGCAATCTAGCATACGCAACATTAAAATTTTTTCAATGTTTACATTCACTCCTTCGTAACACGTATTGACAGAGTCTTGCAAGTCTCTCATTCCTAACCTATTCTTGTGTAATCTAACGGGAAATCTTGCCGTGAAAATGAATAAGTAAATAAAATAAGAACGAGTCTAAAATTAATTAAGACGAGATTAATTCTTAAAATTCCCAAAACAAAATTCACGTTCGATATCGAAGAAACCAAAGTTCCTCGAAAATAGACGAACACCTGAAAAAAAGTGTTGCATTCGAAAAACAAAAATCCCAAACCAATTTTTCATCTGAAAGTCACAAATAAAAATTCCTATTGACGACGATTTCCTGACCACGTTTCTCAAAAGTGTAAAAAGAACGGTGCCAGCAATTCGTAACGCTGGTACAACAATTTCCATCGAAATTCTCGCAATACTCTCGCATCCTCCCTAATGCCGTTTATCCGTCCGGGGAACAACAAAAGGATCCAAGTTTTATTTCGAACAGCCACGGTCCACAAGAGGTTCCTTTTCGCGACAGAAGGGAGAAGAGCGAGAGCGAGAGGACGAAGAAGAGCCATCCAGCCGGATATCGACGGGGCAGATGAGCTACCAATAACTCAATGTGCGCTTATAAACTGATCAGACTTCCAGCCCGCCCTTCTCTTCCATCGCCCATACCCCCGTCCCACCACAGAGACCTTTGACTCGACCCCGTTCCAATAGCTTCGAGTTCCTCTTACGCCCTCCATGACGACGAGGACGACGACTACAACGACGACGAGTACGACGGCGACGACGAGGACAACGTATTACTCGAGACTCCTTCGGCAGAGAGTGAAATGCAAGCGAATTTACCGCACGATTTAACATCCCTTCCTAGCCACGGGCATTCATCCACCTTCTTCCGCGTACTCTCCTTGTGCACGCGAGCACCGAGAACGTAGGAAAAGTCGAGGATGAATCGTAACTCTCGGGGTTAACCGAGTTTGTTGCGCCCACGTCGAGACCCCTGTCGGTACGGCAACCTGCAGTTCACTCGAATTCGTTCACGAATATGCGAGTGCGTTAGAGATAATTTAGAGACGAGGATAATTCGTACGAGCCACTGCAACCGCAAGAATCGCTAATTTATAGGGTGGAATTTTTTATTACGCAGCTGTGTATTTTTGGTAATGATCTTCACACAGTTTCAGATGTGATTAAGGTAATCATTAAATAATCGATTTTCCTGTTGATAATTCACCTTTATATCAAATACTATACTAAACCTAATTTATTAATTTAAAAATTGCTAATCTACGAGGTGGAATTTTTCGGAGTGATCTTCTTCAAAATTAGTATACCATCAAGCTACTTGCACAAAAACTACTTGCATAAACTAGCCCACGATTTTTTGGCAACGAAAAACAGAGCACGCTGTTTGATTCATCTAAGAAGCTTGCATTTTTTAAACAATTTCCCGCGACACAGTTGTTACGCAACGCCTGCAAAATGATCGTAGCTGAACAAGATGGCAGCATCCTCTCAGGCAACAGATCTCTGCACGCAAGAGTAGTTCCAGTTGCATGCTTACAGGCGTGGAAGCCAGTACCATCCGTAGGGAGAGACTATCGATCTCATTGGTACATGGTCTCATCGAATCTCGTTTACCGTGGGGATTCTGTAAGGACCGAAGTAAGATCGAAGCAGTAAATTTAAGGATTTTGGTCTTCCTCGAGGAATAAATTTAGCCCCGAATGATTCGCAACTTGGAGGATCTGAAATACCATTTCGAGGAACACCATACGGCTTCAATTGTGCCATTCCGCGTTCAAAGTCGATACACGACAAGTCCAAATATTTATTTCTCATTTCGTTGAATAAACGAAACGTGGAAATCTATCGAAATGACGATTAAACGACCACACTGTATAATACGTAAAATATTATATCTCGAGATTTTATCGTATTAATTTTTCATCAATAAAAACTGAATTACTGAACAGAGGAAACAGGAAAGATTACCTACTTCAAGACCACTAAATTTTAATCACAAAGGGGAATAATTTTCCTGTAACTGTATATTCGAGAAAAAAAAAAAAGAACTGATATTATCGTTGAATTGAAAGACCTCACAATGCTCTTTTCTCACTTCTTAATATTAATTTATTCTAACGTAGTCAAAGCGTACGCGTCGCTCTTTTTTAAACACCTTGAACGCACGTGCGTGAGTATATGCATAATAGAAGCTACTACTTCTCTTAGGTGGGCGAATAGAGTTATTATATGTAAATCATTTAACTCGACGTGTCTCACGGTGTAAGAAGCGGGGTAGAATAAGTGCCACTGGAAATTCCTACGGTCCTCTTGGGCCTTTCTCATCGTCATCTTTATGACGACACACTTCCGTTAATTACTTCTAGGATTAAAGCCTAAAATTGCTCGAAAATTGAAGCAACGTGATATTAATTTTAATTCGGTGAAAATCTAATCCTTCGTTTCCCACCTGTTTCTACTTTCTTTTTCCTCCTTCCATCGCCAGTTGCCAAAAACTTCAACTAACACGACTATGGAAATATTTCCTGTGGGTTTTAATTTAAAAAAAGGAAGAAAAATAATACAAATGAAATATTTTCATTTAAACATTCCCTTTTCTATTTTTTCTCCCCCTTCCATCGCCAGTTGCCAAAAACTTCAACTAACACGACTATGGAAATATTTCCTGTGGGTTTTAATTTAAAAAAAGGAAGAAAAATAATACAAATGAAATATTTTCATTTAAACATTCCCTTTTCTATTTTTTCTCCTCCTTCCATCGCCAGTTGCCAAAAACTTCAACTAACACGACTATGGAAATATTTCCTGTGTTTTTTAATTAAAAAAAGAGAAGAAGAAGAAGAATAATACAAAAATTTTGCATTATACAAATTGAATATTTTCACTGAAACATTTCAATACTCTGCTGGAAAAACTTCAGATAATTAACAGTAACTTCAAACAAGACCTTCACTTGCTACTAGTTTTCTCCTGAACCATTGAACCGAAGAAAATTGACAGTAAACCACTTTTTTACTAAGGCGAACTAAAGGCCTCTTTACAAACTATGCTTCTCTTTAGTCCGTGTTTCGTGATCGGCATCAAAGTCAGCGTGACAATGACGAAATAAATTGTTGTTCCACGGTCTTTCATCCGTAACCTTGGAACATTTCCGGGTGTACCGGCCTCCAAGCTCTCAAGGTGCCATTCGGCCATTGTACAACCCTGTTAGGGCCGTCTATCACGCTTTACCCACCGACAGATGTTTGCCTCCTAATGTATGCACGTGTCAACGTATCTGCTTGCGCTCGCCTCTACTTCCTGATAGATCCTAATGCGCGGGTGGTGGAGATAAATAGTACACCAGGTTTGCTTCGAGAATGGTAATAGAGGAATGAAAGAGTTCAAGCTCTTGTCGAAGTTGCTGGGATTCACCAGAACACGATATTAGTCTAATCGAAAATACAAAAATAATCAGTCAACTATTCTGTAATAGTACAAGTAACGATAATAGAATATTGTTAGGTCTATGCTGAAATTCTTATCATATTTTTTGGTGGAGAATGTGTACTTATCTTCTATTGTATTTGTAATTAGTCGTTGTCAAGTAGTAATACAGTATTAATACCATAGAAAAGGTAAAGAAAAAAATTGCTTGTGCAGTTTATGACTGTATCTATGTACGCACGAAATAATAATCTTGTATTGTTGATAGTTTTCTTAAAAAAAAAGAAAATACGTATAAATCAGTAAATCATAAGTACCAAGTGTGAAATTAAAAAAAGAAGGAAATGTACAGTGTATAGTACAGTGAAACTTTTGTACCGAGCTAATGTAATTTATTAACAATGAGCATTTACTTAGTCTGAACTGATATTAATATTTCCATTAGAGTTTAAGCTTGAATTGAAGTTTTTTTAATGACAAAATTTGGGTTTGTAATTTTTTGCTGTTTATTTAAATTTAGGAAGAGATAATACGTGCAAAGGGTTACTTATTTTAATGCTAAATCAGGTGTTTAAATCAGGTGGTAATTCGTATCTGTTGAATCACTATGTAATAATGGTAGAGTAAAACCACTGCGTGCAGCTTCATAGATAATTGCGTGTAATTAAAGTGTTAGGTTATTATGTGTTTTTACTTTTAGCATTGCTCCTTGATGCAACAGAAGCCACGTTTATGTAACTTATATTTTCTGTCGTATTCTTAATTATATTATTGCGCAAACACAGATTATTTGACGCTTTTGATAATTTCCCACAAATATTTTATAATTTACTTATTTATTTTTTACCGATAATTTATCACAGATTTTTTATTACAGACATTTATCACAATAATACCAATGAAGA